>NW_011118124.1:10251-11994 GCF_000146605.3 Meleagris gallopavo
TTTTATTTTTATTTTTATTTTCAAATGTAGAGTGATTTTTTTATAGTACAGTCTTTTGGAATTAATGACACAATATGTTGAAGATGTTTTACCTCACATTGATTGAGAGACATTTCATAGAAGTGTATAGAAATGGCTCACAAGGATAGAAGGTAATGTCAGAAGGCATATTGTGCATTATGAATAAAACACCTTGAAATGTGTACATGTTGGAAAAATCTTGTAGTGCTGAAGTGTTTGAATTCTATGCATTTGTTCAGTTGCCTGACAATTTATTTTACTACTGAACTGGAATATAGCCTAAAAAATGTCAAGGATGCTATGTTTAGTATGTTAGAAGGCTCTCAGCCTATCCATTTTTAGTCTGTTTTTCAGTGTATTCATATTATGTGTCTCCTGTAAAAGCATTTGGATTTTTTGAAAGTTAATTCACTTGTTATTTGGCTGAAGGTTTCTGGAATAACCTCAGATTTCTATCTAAAATGTTCAGAGTAAAGCTAAATTCAGACTTAAAGCAGGTCACTTGGGGCCTTATCCAGCTGAGATTTACAAACCCACAGAAATGGAGATTTCACAACATGTCTGGGCAACTCATCCAGTGTTGGGGAAGAATTGTCTGTATGTCTATCTAGGATTTTCCCTTACTAGATTTTTATCTATTTCTACTTCTTTCACTGTGCACTTCTCAGAATAGTCAGCTTATTGACTCCTCTTCGTGTCTCACGAATTCAAGTTATTTATTAAAGAAATCTGTGTTTTCTATGATCTAAAATGACGCCATGTAAAGGACATCTGTAATGACAAAAAAGATCTATAAGATTATTAGATATAATAGCAATGGAAAGTTTTGGCCTCATTTATGTTCAAGAGGAAAAAGAAAAATATTACTTCAAAAAACCGTAAACACTATGGTGTCTGATGATTTTCTGTCACTGATCCCCACTAAATATCAAGTACCTGCCAAGAACATGAATAGATAGGCTAAAACACTTGTCAAGTTCTTTATTTCATATCAATTTAACCTGAAATCTTTCAAGAGTTGGCTAGTGATTTGAGTGCTACTTAAGGTTAGAAAACCCAAGAAGGAAAATAAAGACTGTGCTGGAAAATTAGAAAAGTGAAAATATGGTGTCTGTATTTCTAAAACGAAAATGAGCTGATGGAGAATTATAGTCCTGAAATACTAACTCCAGTTCATAGGATATTCCTAGAACAAAAATTAATTGCAATGGATTACATGCATTTGGAAAAAAAAAAAGGCAACAGAGATAGTCTCTGGTTGGTCAAGAGCAAATTGTATCAAATTGGTGTTATGTTCTATTCCAGGATTAAAAGGGACCTGAAGAATGTAGAGAAGCCTACATATACCCTATATTCTGACTTTGGTGAAGCTTATGTTACATGCAGCTTCTCTATGTGCAGACTGGGAATCACAGGCAAAGTGAAAACAGTCAATAGCAGCAGCTTTCAGTTGAAATTAAAGCATTTTTGGGGATGGAAGAGCTTTCTAGAGTGTTAACATTAATTTTTAATTTATGAGCTGAATGATAAAATGGAAAGGATGGTGATCCCATTTGATTTTTTTTTCTGAGATCGGAAGACTTCAAGAATGCTAAATTAGGGAATTAAAATTCAAAGTCATCCTGAAAGATTGGATTAGAATATTATTCGGTAGAGAAAAAAAATTCCCAGGTGATCAGAAATGTTCAATTTCATGGAGAAAACCAGGTAGAAATTATTTCA
>NW_011118124.1:12023-13230 GCF_000146605.3 Meleagris gallopavo
AATTCCCAGGGGTTACTGTGAATCACTGGTTGAGTAGGAGTCAATAATATTATTTTGAGAAAAGACAAATACCATATGTAGATATGTAAAAAGATGTATGTATAGCATGAGAAAATCCTTCTGCTCTGTTTAGCTGCAATTAGACATCCAGGTAAGAAAACAGCACTTCAAGAGAATTGTGGACTATTCCAGTAGTGGCTGAAATGGACTCAAGAATTATAAAGCTGTAGAAAATTTGACCATTAAAAAAAGATTGAATGAACTGGGATTACTCAGTTTAATGAAATTTGAGAATGATGACCTTCAGATATACATAGACTAGGAAGAAATATGCTGTCTGTACCCATGATAAGCAGAAAAAGGAGATCATAGCCTAAACTGTAACAAGAGAGATCTAGTTTAGATATTAGGGAGACAAGTCAAGTAGTAATGAGGGTGAAGCACCTAAACCTTTCAAAAGACTGTGGAATCCATTAGAGGATTCGAATGGATTAGGCAAACATTTGGCAAGAAGGACATAGAGCTGAATGAGTATGCCCTGGGATAAGAAGATTTGGTGAAGAGCAGCAGGGAGAACATCCCCAGAGAGCAGTTATGGGACTAAAGGCATTTGTTTTCAGACTGATTCTCCAAATGATGGAAAACTTCAGATTTCTTTATATCATGTAACTCTTAGAGAGCTCTTTCTGATAAATGTTACTCTGAAATAAATGCACATATTAATTTATGCAGAGAAGAAGGTCAATTTTCTAATAAATAGGTTTAAGTTATTAGTGAAACTTCAGCTAAAACAAATGGACCCTCACCCTATTGTTTAGAAATTAAAATTGTTTTGTTTTCCTCCTCCATTTTTCATTTATAAAATGATTGCTTTTAATATTTCCTTCAATATTTTTTAATTCTCATTGTGTAGCTAAATAAATGTAAACAAAATGCTTATGTTGCTACTGCAACTAATTGTAATATTAAATTGTCTCTGTGAATGGAATTTTATTTTCTTGGTGGTATTCTGTCAGCAATTTTCCTGCTGTTTAAAAGATCAGAGTCTAATGGGATTAAGGTAGATAATCAAATCTCAAACTGGAATCTGAGTATGAGGTTTAGATGCCTGCAGAGTACTTCCTTACTGAATATGAATTAAAGGTATAAAGTGCTTAGAGTAGGAAAAAAAAAAAATAGAAGATTTTTTTTCACACTGTGATGTTGC
>NW_011118125.1:0-495 GCF_000146605.3 Meleagris gallopavo
AAAGAAAAAAAAAAAGGACATATTTTCCACTGCTTTCCCTATCAGTCAAGAAGGTCACAGTGTTCTTTGTTTTTCAGACAATATTATTATCAGTATTTTTTTAAACATTTTTACATTGATAAGTTAAATCTTTCTAACAGCATTATTTCTGTTGCTGCAATCCAAATTGTCAAAACAAAAACTCAGATGAATGAAAAACATATACATATCTTAATCATGTATTTCTGTTTGTTACTGGAGTCGGCTCCAGATGAAGTGAGAATATGCAGTGATGTTCATTCACTGCTGATCATTATAGTACATCTTCTGAATAAACTAATTCTGTATTTCCTTCTGTGAGGAGGAGCTACAAAAGTAGCTGAAGAGATTCATAATGAGAGAAGTATAGATCCCCACCTATATAGCTCTAACAATAGGCAATACAGTTTGGATTTCACTTATAATCTAGGAATATTTCAGTTCCACCTTATCTGGGAGGCCAACTCCACCATAAGA
>NW_011118126.1:0-1535 GCF_000146605.3 Meleagris gallopavo
TAAATCGGGGCCCTATAGATCGGGGCTGTGGGGCGGCCCCATAAGTGAGGGGTTGTGGGGGATCTATGGGGCAGAGGATCTATGGGGCAGGAATCTATGGGGCACAGGATCTATGGCGCTGGAATCTATAGGGCAGAGGAGCTGTGGAGCCGAGAATCTATGGGGCAGGGGATCTGTAGGACAGGGAATCTATAGGGCAGGGGGATCTATGGGGCAGGGATGTATGGGGCAGGGAATCTATGGGGCTGACCCCCTTTTCTATGGGGCAGGAGCTCCAGCAGCAGCCGGAGGACCCGGATCTGCCCCAGGAACACGCGACAACACGTGAAGGGAACACGGAAGACGGGACGCACGTGGGTCACGTGACACAGGTGGGACACGCGGAGGATGGAACACACGAAGAACACGCGTGTGTGGAACACGCGGCGACACGTGTGGAGGACACGGAACACGCAGGAACACGCGTGGGACGCACGGAACATACGGGAACACGCGTGACACACGGAGATCACGTGACCCACACCCCACACGTGACCCGTATGGGGCACACAGAACACGGAACTGGCGCAGAACACGCGGCAGCACACGCAGAACATACAGAGACATGCATGACACACGCAGATCACGTGACAGACACGGAACGCGGGACACGTACGGGGCACACGGAGCACGTGGAACACGTAACATGTGAAGAACACGCAGCAGCAGACGCAGAACATACAGAAACACGCATGACGGACCCAGAACATGCGACGCATACGTCACACGTGACACGTGTGGGGCACAGGGAGCACAGAACACGTGTAGAACACGCAACGGCGCGTGCAGAACATGCTGGAACATGCGTGACACATGAAGAACACGTGCCCCACACCCCACACGTGACCCACGTGGGGCACACAGAGCACAGAACAGACGCAGAGCACACAGCGAAACACGGAGGAACACGCAGGGCGCATGTAGATCACGTGACACACGCGGATCACGTGACCCACACCCCACACGGGAGCCACACGGGGGGCCCAGAGCACGGAACACACGTAGAACACGCAGGAACACACGTGACACGCGCAGATCACGTGACCCACGCCCCACGCGTGAGCCACACGGAGCGCAGGACACACGGAGGACACGCAGGAACACGCATGACGCGTGCAGATCACGTGACCCGTACGGAGCCCACAGAACACGGAACGCACGTAGAACACGCAGGAACACGCGTGACGCACGGAGATCACGTGACCCGCACCCCACCCGTGACTACAGACATGGCGGAGCACACGACAACACGCGTGTTCCTGGCGGATCACGTGACCCCGCAGCCGGCACACGCCAGCGCACGCGTGTGGCTCCGTGTTGCGTGCGCTGCTCTGCTCTTCCTGCTGGCCCCACGGCTCGGCCTCGGCCTCGTGGGGCTGTGGGGCGGAGCCCAGCTATGGGGCAGGGAGAATCTATGGGGCAGAGCGCAGCTGTGGGGCAGGGAGATGTGGGGCAGGGCTGCGCTATGGGGCAGGGCTCATCTGTGGGGCAGGGAG
>NW_011118126.1:3088-3584 GCF_000146605.3 Meleagris gallopavo
GGCGCCGAGGGCCGGAAGTGTGGGCCGGGGGAGCGGAAGTGTGGGCCGGGGGAGCGGAAGTGAGGGGTGAAAGAGGGCCGGAAGTGTGGCGCTCCGGCGAAAGAGCGGAAGTGCGGGGTGGAGGAGGGCCGGAAGTGGAGAAGGGAGCGTCGGAAATGTGGCGCAGCGGCGGGTCGGAAGTGCGACGGAGAGTACCGGAAGTGCGAGACGTCGCACCGGAAGCGTGGCGCGGCAGCGCGCCAGAAGCTCGACGCAGAACGACGGAAGTGCGGGACGGATCGCCGGAAACGTGGCGCAGCGGCGGGCCGGAAGGGCGACGCAAAACACCGGAAGCGTGGCCTAGCGGCGTGCCGGAAGTGCAGGCGGTGGGACCGGAAGTGTGGGTGAAGAAGCCGGAAGTGTGGGGCGGAGCGCAGCGCCTATGGCTGCGGTTCCTCCTCCGCCTCCCCCCGCGCCTTTTCGCCGCTTTCTCCGCGCTGGGTTTCGCCTCGGAGCG
>NW_011118126.1:5889-6242 GCF_000146605.3 Meleagris gallopavo
ATTTGGGGTCAGAAACGCCAACTTTGGGGGCAGAAACTCCAAACTTGGGGCTGAGCTCGCTGCTATGGGGCGGAGACCCACACTTGGGGGGCAGAGAGCCCCGATTTGGGGTCAGAAACGCCCCGCTTTGGTGCTGAGATCGCTGCTGTGGGGCAGAGACCCACACTTGGGGGGCAGGGATCCCTAATTTGGGGTCAGAAACACCGATTCGGGATCAAAACGTCCCAACTTTGGGGCCGAGCTCAGTGCTATGGGGCTGGGACCCACACTTGGGGGGCGGAGCCCCACGCTGTTCTCGGGGCGGCGGATTTGGGGCCGTTTCTGCACTTTTTGGTATTTTGTGGTTTTTTTTG
>NW_011118127.1:0-483 GCF_000146605.3 Meleagris gallopavo
GACATGCTGTGTGAAAATATCTAGCCAGAAGTATGCGTTGTGTTAGATGGTGAAAAAGGTGATTCCTTCAGTCATCCCTTCCTTCAATCATTCCCTACATTCACCCCTTAACATCTCTGCCAATATGCACAGTTTTCAAATACCACGTTCAGCAACAAACATAGGTCTTTATTTCCATCTATGTTAGCTAACATACTTGTTTTTAAAAAAACAGAAGTATAATAGCAAGGTAATTTAAAACACAATGTCATTTTCTTAAGATACCTGTGCCCTAAGAAACAAGCATGTCACCTCCTGATTCACCAGATACCACCTAGGGATACCCTGCCTAATTTTGCATTGCTTCAGCAATGTTTCAGCAGCAGTACCTGAGGACATAAATGAACTTCAGCAAAAAACACTTTTTATGATAGGGGCTTCCAAAGTGTCATGCCTCACAGGCACAAATTCAAATACAGAAATATTGAGGTATTTTCTAAGTTA
>NW_011118128.1:0-1795 GCF_000146605.3 Meleagris gallopavo
CGGGCGGGGACAACGTGGGGACAGCAGGACCCCTGACTGGGGACAGTGTGGGGACAGCATGGGGACAATGGGACCCCCAGCTGGGGACAGTGTGGGGACAAAGTGGGGACAGCGGGACCCCCGGCTGGGGACAGCATGGGGACAGCATGAGGACAGCGTGGGGACACTGGGACCCCCGGGTGGGGACAAAGTGGGGACAGTGGGACCCTCAGCTGGGGACAGTGTGGGGACAAAGTGGGGACAGCAGGACCCCCGGGTGGGGACAACGTGGAGACAGCGGGACCCCTGGCTGGGGACAGTGTGGGGACAAAGTGGGGACAGCGTGGGGACAATGGGAACCCCGGGTGGGGACAGTGTGGGGACAAAGTGGGGACAATGGGACCCTCGGCTGGGGACAGTGTGGGGACAGCGGGACCCCCAGGTGGTGACAATGTGGGGACAGTGGGACCCCTGGCTGGGGACAGCGTGGGGACAATGGGACCCCCGGCTGGGGACAGTGTGGGGACAAAGTGGGGACAGCGTGGGGACAATGGGACCCCCAGCTGGGGACAGCGTGGGGACAGCACGAGGACAGCGTGGGGACAGTGCGACCCCCGGCTGGGGACAGCGTGGTGACAGCGTGGGGAGGGGCACAAAGGGGACAGCAGTGTCCCCAGGGCTCATTATGTTCCCATGGGTGACACCGCTGTCCCCAGGGCTCAGTGCCACCTGATGGGTGACGGCAGTGTCCCCAGGGCTCCATTGCTGTCCCTGCAGTGCCACTGCTGTCCCCAGGGCCGTTATTGTCCCATAGGTGCCATCTCAGTGGTGACACTGTTGTCCCCAGGGCTCAGCTATTGTCCCTATGGGGCTCTATGGCTCCCATGGATCAACATGGGGTCCCTATGGGGTCTCCATGGGTCTCTATGGGTCCCTATGGGGTCCCTATTGGTTCCTATGGGGTCTCTATGGGTTCCTATGGGGTCCCTATGTATCTCTATGGGGTCTCTATGGGGTCTCCATGGGTCTCTATGGGGTCCCTATGCATCTCTATGGGGTCTCTATGGGGTCTCCATGGGTCTCTATGGGTCCCTATGGGGTCTTTACGGGGCCTCTATGGGGTCTCTATGGGTTCCTATGGGGTCTCTATGGGTTCCTATGGGGTCCCTATGCGTCTCTATGGGGTCTCCATGGGTCTCTATGGATCCCTATGGGGTCCCTATTGGTTCCTATGGGGTCTCTATGGGTTCCTATGGGGTCTCTATGCATCTCTATGGGGTCTCTATGGGGTCTCCATGGGGTCTCTATGGGGTCTCTATGGGTCTCTATGGGTCCTTATGGGGTCTCCATGGGTCTCTATGGGTCCTTATGGGGTCCCTATTGGTTCCTATGGGGTCTCTATGCATCTCTATGGGGTCTCCATGGGGTCTCCATGGGGTCTCCATGGGTCTCTATGGGTCCTTATGGGGTCTCCATGGGTCTCTATGGGTCCCTATGGGGTCTCCATGGGTCTCTATGGGTCCCTATGGGGTCCCTATGCATCTCTATGGGGTCTCTATGGGGTTTCCATGGGTCTCTATGGGTCCCTATGAGGTCTTTACGGGGCCTCTATGGGGTCTCTATGGGTCCCTATTGGTTCCTATGGGGTCTCTATGGGTTCCTATGACGTCTCCATGCATCTCTATGGGGTCTTTATGGGGTCTCTATGGGGTCTCTATGGGGTTCCTATTGGTCCCTATGGGGTCTCTATGGGTCTCACCGGTGACAGCAGTGTCCCCAAGGTCTCCTCAGCCCCACATCCGCCCCCCACAGCCCC
>NW_011118129.1:0-467 GCF_000146605.3 Meleagris gallopavo
GGGGAGAGTTTTGTAATAGTTACATAAAGGGCTATGTTCTTAGCTTCAGGGCATAGCATGGAGGATACGTGCTGCTCTTTTTATAAAAGGATTATGAGGAGAAAATGTCTTTCTAAGCCATGTGGTTCTGTGGTTCGGTGTGGTGAATGGCATGGCTTGCTGTATATGCTCCCCTTTGACAAAGACTGAACTCAAAGCAAAAAGTTACCACAGCATCACAGTTACAGAGAGCTTTACCATGCACTGAGCTACTCCAAAAATGCCATGCTTGTGTATTGACCATGGTGGCATGGTGTGTATGTAGCATGAGGCAGGCGATTATTCTCACTTAGAAAGAAGTATGTACAAGAGAGACAGAGCAGTAGTTGTTCCTTAGTGTATGAGGGGCACCAAAGGTTCTTGGGTTAAACTTTGCCAGGAAAAGCTAAGCCTCTGGGAGTAAGCTCAAAAGGGGAAACTGAATTAAA
>NW_011118130.1:0-1977 GCF_000146605.3 Meleagris gallopavo
GGATCCAATGATTATGTGCCACCTTCTGAACACAAATAACATAGAAGCACTAAATCCAATAACCAGTTCTCAATAGGTTGTGTCTTATGTGTTTTTACACTAATGAGAACACCAGCGTAAGCTGGGCTAGAAAGCTCTGTACACTTGCAGGCCTGAGCTCTTGCTTGGACCACAGGGACATGGTTAAATGGTTTCCAAAACGGGACTGTAGCACAAGTCTTTACAATAGATGGGGGAGGAGACAAGGAAGGGCAGCTGCCCTCTGTGAGAGTGCACTGAGCTCTTCCTGGGGATGCTGGAACAACCAGGTCAGAGTGAATGGAAATGGCAAACAGAGGAGAGCAACGGTGTCTGTTCCTGGTCAGGAAGAGCAAGTGGAAGGTGCCCTCTGCAGACAGATGGGAGCCTCCTGTTGTCAGGCTCTTGTTCCGATTTAGTGCCTTTTTCACTCCAGTGTCTGCTGCAGGGACAGCACAGCAGGGCACGCACCATCCAGAAGATCCCTGGAGAGCACAGCTGGCAGCTTCTTGACCAAGGCAAAGCGGAGCCAAAGAGGAGAGGTGCTCTGCTGCATCTCATACTCACCAGCAAGGAAGGACTGGTGGGGAATGTAAAGATCAAAGAGAACCTGGGCTGCAGTGGCCATGGGATGGTTGTGCTGAGGAGTCCGAAGGGAGGGCAAAAAACAAGCTCACATCTTCGGGCTTCAGGAGAGCACACCGTGGATTCTTCAAGTGTCTGTGGTGTACAGTACAGAAAGAAAGCCTATAGAAATTGGAAACAAGAAGCGGTCAGCTGGGAGCAATGCAGAGTGTTTGTCCTAGTGTACCTGCTGAGATGTGTTTAAGAAGGCCAAAGCTTAAACACAGCTGAATCTGTCCAGGCATATCAAATATAATAAAGGCTTGTAGAAATACATAAGCAGCACAAGGAATGCTAGGGTCAATCTGGACCAACAGTAGAATGGGACAGGGTACCTGGCATGAAGGCACAGAGGGCACTGAAGCCTCCTCTGCTGCATGGGACCATCTAAAAAAACGTCAGAGAAGAAACGAAGGAGCTCAGTACCACAATGTGACTCAGTGCAATGACTAAGAGATGTCATGGACAGTTCTGAGCAGAGATACTTTGGGGGACACCAGGCTCCGTACAAGACATAAATGGACCTTCTTTTCTTTTTCAAGCTGTAAGCCTGAAAGATGTACATTAATATCAATAAAATTGAAACAATTATGTGATGACAAAGACATAAATCAATAAAAATATGCTAACATGCTTCTCAACTACTAGGATTCTCATGAGTCCTGTGTCTTTTGAGGTTGAAAACCTTGTTTTACTGTTCATTCAATTGCATCACGTTTCCTTCCGTTTGTTGGCAAAAAAAGAGAAATCTTTCCTTGCCCACGTGCAGCTGATTCTCTGAGGAAAGCCAGTGGAAGCTGATGCAAAGGAGGTTTAACACTCAGCGGGGGACTGCAGAGAATAAGAGTGATGTGAGGAAAAGTGATGCAAGTACCATGGGGCCAATGTGAGTAGAAATGGGGTGGGGAAGCTGAGGAGGACATTTGTCCACACAGTGACAGAGCAGAGCTCATTAGGGGACAACCTGGGTCAGTATCAGTTGCTAAGTGCCTCTTTAAATTCTTGTTTAAACCCAACTATAAATAAATAAATAAATAGTCTTCATAAATGCCCATCATTCTCTTCCTCTTTAAGCTCTCTCCAGATTCCTCTCCAGTTTGCTGTACAAGTTCTGAACACCTGAAGAAGATGACAGGAAGGCACAAGGCACAGGAGGGCTCTTCAGGTTGTAATGGGCCCCAGGGGGCATTTGCTGCTGAGTCCATCAACCTCCAGTGCTGACAGAAGATTGCATGAAGTGCTCCAGAAGACCAAGTCAGACGGAACAGTGAAGTTTCTTGGAGTATTAATGGGCCCCACTGAGGGCCGTTCACAAGCAAGCTTCCCCAGGGACTT
>NW_011118130.1:19761-23259 GCF_000146605.3 Meleagris gallopavo
GGAGTAAAGTGTGAGTAAACTTGGAGTAAAGAGTTAGGCAAGCCCACGTCAAGAGTGAGAAAAGCCGAAGTAAACTGTTAGTAAAAATGCATTAAAATGAGAGTAAAAGCCAGGGTAAGGTATGTGTCCACCCAGAGTAGTGTAAGTGTAAACCCAGAAGAAAGAGTGTGCAAGCCTGGTGCAAAGTGTGAGTAAAACCCGGAGAAAACAGCGAGCAAACCAGGAGTCGAGTGTGAGTAAACTCCAGTCAAGTCTGAATAACACCTGGAGTAAATCATGGGCAGGCCCAGAGGAGAGAGCATACACAGCAGGAGTAGGGTGTCAGTAAAACCCGGAGAAAAGTGTGAGTAAATCTGAAGAAGAGTTTGAGTAAGCCTTGACTAAAGTGTGAGTCAAACACAGGCAAATAGAAGTGTGAATAAACCCGGTGTAAAGTGCAAGTAAACCGATCCCTGCACATGATGGAAGTCGTGGGATCCGGCCCTTCCGGGTGGGGCGGTCTCTTACTGCCTGGCAGTGGGTGCTGGAGGTGCTTTCCGAGCCGTTCCAAGCTTTTCAGGTTTGACTCAGTGTCAGGAACTCTCTCTCTGCCCTATTTTATTTGATTTATAAGACTCAAATTCAGTCAGATTGCATTATAGTGTGTTATCTTCCATTCCAATATCAGTTAGTAAAATAAGTTTTCCTCCAGTGATCGTTGTCGCTTTGTCTTGTTTTTTCCTTCCTTAATCCAAGCCCCCCTCCCCCCAATCCCTTTTCCTTTTCCCTTCCAATTTTGTGCAGCTGGGAGGGGCTCGGGGCCTACAGCTGCTTCAGGCACAACTCAGCACACCATTCCTTTCTGGGACACGCTCTGGGGTTGGCCTGTCAACTCCACACACACAAGTGATCTCACAGCCACCTTCACAGCCTCGTGTCTCCTGCAGGCCCATCAGGTCCCGAGGGAGAGCTGAGCTCATGGCAGCATTCCTACCCACCTCCTCCTGATGGCCTCAAGCTGATCAGTCACACGTCACCTCCTGCACGTACATCACCTCACATTCATCACTGCGTTCCATGCATTTGCTCAAAGACTCCACGATTCCTGCTCTGCCCTGAAGAGCCAAGTACCCCAAGTTTAGGGTTAGGGGAGGGGTTGAAGGTGAGAAAGGCAGAGCACAGGAGCAGGCCCAGTGGGTGTTGGGCGTTCAGGATTGAGATTAAGGGTTTAAACTCAGCTTTTGGGGCAGAGATTAAGCAAAGTTTCAGTGAGAGGGCTTGGTGTTCTGCTGAGGTTTTCAGGACAGTGTTATTGCACAGACAAGCATTATGGATTAGTGTTTTGCTTTGGGCTGCAGTTTGGGCTAACGTTAAATGCAATATGTTAATGCTAGCAATGAAAGCTTGGTTGCAGCATGAGTAGGAGAGTAAATGTGGGAATCTGTGCAGTCCATTCCTCGGCAATGTTCTTGGCAGCAACTTTTAAAAAAGCCCTGGCACTTTACTCAGGAAGGAGAAGGGCACAAAGCTCTGCAGGAGGACCTGCAACACCTGCCCAGCAGCTCTGCGCTACCCCACGGACAAAGAAGACGGACAAAGTCATTGTATGGCCTTTGTTGTGCTAAGGTTCACAGAGAGCCAGGTTCCTCATGTACAGAGTGTCTGGGCAACACTACATAGGTACAAGGTGAATAGGATTCAATAGGCACAATGAAGTTTCAATGAAAAACATTAGAATACATAAAACACAGAATAAAACATATAATAAATTATACGTAGAAAAAGAACTCACAAACCAAGAAAAGACAGTTTGATTGTATTAAAATGTGCATTACAACTCTTAGATATAAATAGGTGAGCAGTTCATTGCTTTCAAAACACATTTGCTCATCAGTTTCCACAGAGCATCTTTGAGCTCCTGGTTCCTCATGCTGTAGATGAGGGGGTTCAGTGTTGGAGGCACCACTGAGTACAGAAATGACACCACCAGGTCAAGGGATGGGCAGGAGACAGATGGGGGCTTCAGGTAGGCAAACATCACAGTGCTGACAAAGAGGGAGAGCACGTCCAGGTGAGGGAGGCACGTGGAGAAGGCTTTGTGCCGGCCCTGCTTAGATGGCAACCTCAGCACAGCCCTGAAGATCTGCATGTAGGTCAGCACAATGAAAACAAAACAAGAGAAAAACAATAGAGCACTAAACATTACAAGACCAACTTCCCTGAGGTAAGACTCTGAGCAGGAGAGCTTAAGAATGTGGGGGATTTCACAGAAGAACTAATCCACAGCATTGCCTTGGCACAGAGGCAGTGAAAATGTGTTAGCAGTGTGCAGCAGGGAATAGAGAACCCCAGTGGCCCAGGCAGCTGCTGCCATGGTGGCACAAGCTCTGCTGTCCATCAAGGTCCCGTAGTGCAGGGGCTTGCAGATGGCAACGTAGCGGTCATAGGACATGATGGTGAGAATGCAATACTCTGCTGACATGAGAAAGACAAACAGGAAGGTCTGGGCAACACATCCTGCATAGGAGATGTCCCTGGTGTCCCAGAGGGCATTGGCCATGGCTTTGGGGAGAGTGGTGGAGATGCAGCCCAGGTCGAGGAGGGCGAGGTTGAGCAGGAAGAAGTCCATGGGGCTATGCAGGCGGTGGTGGCAGGCTACGGCTGTGCTGATGAGGCCGTTGCCCAGAAGGGCAGCCAGGTAGATGCCCAGCAAGAGCCAGAAGTGCAGGAGCTGCAGCTGCCGCGTGTCTGCCAACGCCAGCAGGAGGAACTCGCTGATGGAGCTGCTGTTGGGCATCTACAGTTCGTGGGCATGGAGCCCTGCTCAGAGTGCAAGAGACAATGACAAGTCAAGACCTCTTTCAGAGTCACACCTTTTGCTATACTATAAAAGGTTTTCTTTCTCTTAGGACAATGTTCATTTAGCTCCATTACTTGAATTCAATTTCATGAAGTTCAGCATTTGGTAAGAAAAAGAAGCTGAAGGAGCTTTTGACTTCCTCTCATTTTCTAATGTTACCCCATTTTTCCTCTGTTTCTATGTCTTATATCTTTACCCAACTGCTCCTAAATCATCCAACATGAACCTCTGTGCACTTCAATTTCTTTTAGAGAAAGTTGTCTGTGTGCAGGATTTGTGCATTATCAGTGTCTGCAGAAAACAACAATAATTTCAACTGCTTCCATCCTTCGAGAAAGGAGTGACTGGAAGCACATTCTGTGTGACTGCTCAGAATGGAAGTGATGGAGAAAAGTTCAGGAGTCTCAGCGCTGTGTTCAAAGATGACATCCACTATTAGATTTCTACCTTTAATCCTTTACACTTCCTGAGAACAGGGAAAGGAAAATCCCTGCCTTATCTCTCCTCTTGCAAAGCGCCCTTGGGAACAACCAGTGGTGCAGTGTAGCTGTGATCCCCCCTGCCCCAGGCAGCAGCTGTGGCAGCAGAAGGCCCCTGCCCTGCCCTGCCCTGCCCTGCCCTGCCCTGCCCTGCCCTGTCCTGCTGTGCCGGGGGGCTCC
>NW_011118131.1:0-548 GCF_000146605.3 Meleagris gallopavo
TGTGGTTGTACTGTTATGTGGTTGTGTAGTTGTGCCGTTGTATGGCTGCATAGTTGTGTCGTTGTGTTGTTGTGCCGCTGTGTGGTTGTGTAGTTGCGTGGTTGTACTGTTATGTGGTTGTGTAGTTGTGTGGTTGTGTAGTTGTGCCATTGTGTAGTTGTTTAATTATGCGGTTGCGTAGTTGTGCCGTTGCATGGTTGCGTAGTTGTGTGATTGCATAGTTGTGTGGATGTGTCGTTGTGTGGTTGTGTCCTTGTGTGGTTGTGTCGTTGTGTGGTTGTGCCATTGTGTGGCTGCGTAGTTGTGTGGTTGTGTAGTTGTGTGGTTGTGCCGTTGTGCCGCTGTGTGGTTGCATAATTGTGTAGTTGTGCCGTTGTGTAGCTGTGTGGTTGTGTAGTTGTGCCGTTGTGCGGTTGTGTAGCCGCTCCTTAGCGCCCCCTACAGACATCAAGGAGAGCGAGAACATCGCCGCGCTGCACAACCAGATCACCGCCTGCGACGCCATCCTGCAGGTGGCCACCAGGGGGCGCTGCGGGCACAGCGGGGTG
>NW_011118132.1:0-1332 GCF_000146605.3 Meleagris gallopavo
CCGTTGTGGAAAGGCAGGGCATATGAAAAGGGAATGTAAGGGCAAGGTTTGGTGCGACAACTGCAACTCCACCTCCCATAGCACATTAGCATGCCGCTTATCGGGAAACTTCAAGCAGAGCACGAAGGGCTGCCACACGCCGACAACAATGGCGGCCCTAGTAGTAGCCTCCTCAACACCTCCACCATCAAGCCCACACAAGACAGCGGCACACAATGAAATGTATTCACAAGGGCCTCCGATCTTTGGCCGCCACAAGGGGAAACCTCGGCCTGGACTTGCAACCGCAGTAGATTCCACCCTTCTTGACAACCGGCCTATCCAAATGCCTATGACAACTCGCGGTCCTCTAGAGCTAAAAGGGGCTGCCGTGGGCGCCTTGTTAATTGGACGTTCATCTACCGGTCTACGTGGTGTGACTGTTCTTCCAGGACTTATTGATGCTGACTTTGATGGGATTATGCAGATAGTGGTGCAAGCACAGTTTCCACCTGTCCACGTTCCTGCCAGTTCAAAGATTGCTCAGCTGGTGCCACTACCTGTGCTGACACAAAGTATGCAGCCACTTACCTCAAAAGCCCAAAATGACAATGGCTTTGGGTCAACTGGAGAATTAGTGCTTCTTACAATGCCAATGCATCAGCGACCCATATTTTCTGCCACCTTCCATTCTAATGGACAGTCGTGCGAGTTACAAGCCCTTTTGGATACCAGAGCTGACATCACAATTGTTGCCAAGATTCTCATTGCGCAACCACAACCGTTCACTACTGAGCAGGAAACATTCCTGGAACATACACTCCAGAATAAAGGACTGGTCATAGCTCCTGAAAAGGTGCAGCGCGAGCCCTTATAGAAGTACCTGGGCTGGACCATCACACAATCACAGACCAGCCCACAAAAGTTGGCATTACATACTGATATTCGGACTCTCAGTGATGCCCAGAAACTTCTAGGCGATTTACAGTGGCTATGCCCGTTGTCAGTATCTCCAACGATGATCTTAATGTACTGCGTTCCCTTCTAAAGGGCACCAATCCTGCCACCCGCGTTTCAGTGACAACGTTTCAGTGACAACAGAGCAGCAGCATCTTATTGAAACTCTCGGGCATCTTATTGTGACACAGGCCATCGACCATCATGAGCTGTCTCTCCCCATAGATAACACTATCCTAAGCAGCCACAGGCAACTTAGCCACAGGGTGCACTGACACAGTGCAAAAAGAAAAAGGGGGAGAGACCAGACATAAAGGTGCTGGAATGGCTGTTTATGAGCTTGCAACCAAAAACGACAATCCAGCAAGGGATTGATAATCTCGCGGAATTAGTAAG
>NW_011118133.1:0-411 GCF_000146605.3 Meleagris gallopavo
AAAAAAAAAAAAAGTTATATAGGAATAAGTTGTGGAGGAATGTTCTTTGTACCAGCGAATTTTCTCTAAAGGTTGAGAAAAGACTTGATGACACTTACCACATGAGTCAGCTGAGTTGCTGGATCACAAGAGCATTGATGGAGTGATTTTCTGGCCAACTCCCACAGTGTACAGAATGTGTTGGGATCACGTGGTTAAACATGGTTGTGACATCTTTGCTTCAGAGAGATCCTGTTAGAAAATTGCTGCTGGACTGGGAAATCCAGCATTTGGGTGTTTTCTGGATTACCTGTTCTTGACAACATGTACTCTTTATATGTGGTGTAGAGTTTGAAAGTCCTAAAAGCCCTCTTCTGCCCTTGGTTTTTGCTCTGAAGGATTTCAAAAGATAGGATAGGCAATTAATTAATT
>NW_011118134.1:0-404 GCF_000146605.3 Meleagris gallopavo
AAAAGTGGAATTAATTATTTTTCTTTTCCTAAAAAGAGGAAGCTGTTTTAAGAAAGAAAAATATTTTTCATTTTACTAGTTACTGAAAGTCTTTCAAATTTTTCAAACAAAATATTACTCACTTCTCATTTTCCCTTGTTACAGTAATTACATGTAGGTTACTCCAAAAGTAATACCTGCTATTTATTTCCAATAGATACGAAGAGCAAAATAACACTAATTGATAAAGAAAATTCTCACCTATAGAACACTATTTTTCAAGATAGTCACTATTATTAGCTATGTGTTTTCATCAGCGATGAGCCTGCATGTTTGCTCATAAAAATCTGCACCAGCAGAGATGAAAAACTGTTGCTGTCATCGCTGCTGAAACACAACATCCACCACCTCACTGTGATCACATC
>NW_011118135.1:0-398 GCF_000146605.3 Meleagris gallopavo
CTGTTGCGGTGCTGTGAAATACCATTTTGCAGGTTGTGTTTCGTGCAGACCCCTCTTGGTGTGAAGGTATCGTGGCACGTTTTGCTTTCCTTTGGATGCTGTCTCTACCTAAGCTAACCCTTCTCACAGAGGACAGTCCAGCTGCAAAACCCTGGCATGTAAACTTAATCCATTGTGTCAGGCAACAGTTGAGACAGAAGACAGAGAGAAGACCATGGGCCCAGATGATGAGATTGATGTGCGGAAAATCAAACCTTATAGCCTGTAAGGATATAGAAAAGGTGTGTTTTATTGGCAATTGCACAAAAGCCCTGATGCAAGGGGGATAATTCCTCCAAGCTTACACACCGTCTGGAAAAATCGTGCTACAGATATAGGGCAAACTAATACATAATCAA
>NW_011118136.1:0-496 GCF_000146605.3 Meleagris gallopavo
ATTGGCCTTGGCTGTCTGAGCACACGACTGGCTTATGTTCAGCGGAGCGTCAACCAACACTTCCAGGTCCATTTCGTCCAAGCAGTTTTCCAGCCGCCCTGCCCCAAGCCTGTAGTGTTGCTTGGGATTGTTGTGGCCAAAGTGCAGGTCCAGGCTCTTGGTCTTGTTGAAGTTACATATGTATAACATACATATGCATGATATTAACTTATATATGATATATATGATATAATGAAATTCTGCGAATGCTCAAGTGCACAGTATCTCATTAACTTACTAACAAATGCACTTATTTATTTATAGTTTGGTAATAGCAAAAATTGATTCCAGAAGTGTATTATGAAACTGATTAACAGGGGAAAAAACAAAAAACAAAAAACAAAAAAAACACAGAAACCTACCAAATAGCTGGAAAGGCTTGTGGTGAATCATACCACAGCATGATATTCTGCCTGTAGAAGCAACAATTGAGACAATTTCTCAATCCAACCACTGA
>NW_011118137.1:0-387 GCF_000146605.3 Meleagris gallopavo
GCTCGACTTTTTTTTTCTTTTTTTTTTTAAACTTAAAAGTTTAATGACGAATCAGATCAATATGATTCCTTAGCAACTAAATCACAGGCGCACTAGTTTTTCCTGTCACAGCACCAGTTTTGAGAAAGCAGTCAAGTTCTTTTTTCAGGTCTCCGTCACTCTGAGAATCCATAAGAATTCTCAAATGGATCATAAACTGTTACAGGGTTCAGGTTATTGTATCATTATAAAAACGTATTGATACACTACAGATGACAAGACATGCAGCTCTCCTGCTAGTCTATTACAACCATCTGAATACCACAAGAAATATCAGATATAAACAAAATAAAACAGTCAGCAGTAAGCTGTCTTTTAAAGAATCTTATTTATATATATATATATTTA
>NW_011118138.1:0-386 GCF_000146605.3 Meleagris gallopavo
TAAGGACCATTGTGTCAGAAGCACAGCAGTAACACTGCATAACAGCAGTTTAGAAGAGAAGCACACAAACTGACCCTGAAGAAATGATGATATCGTCGTCTCTTCCAATAAACCAAAAATATCCGTCTTCATCCATAGTCCCTCTGTCCCCTGTGATGTAAAAATCCCCACGCTCGCTTTCTGTAGTTTTCTTAGGGTTATCCTTGAAGTGGATTACAAATAGTAACTTACATTTTAAGAATGCATCAGCTATGCATTATATTATAACACACACAATGTTAAATTAATTGGAATTTTTTTTTTTTTGGTCAATACTCTTCAAGAATTATACTGATATTGATATAAAATACAATAAAATAGACTTAAACTGTTTTGACTCTTGAAAA
>NW_011118139.1:0-511 GCF_000146605.3 Meleagris gallopavo
AGAATCAGATGGTGTTACGAAGGCATGTTTCTCCAACCCAAATCATGAATTTAGGAGAGATTTTTAGGAAAAGGGTAGAGATTGCATTGAGGAACTTGGTCTAGAGCGATTTACAGGTGTGGGCTGATGGTTGGGCTAGATGATCTTAGTGGTCTTTCCAACCTTAATGATTCTAAGAGAGCTTCAACTTCTGTGTTAAGTGTGCTTAGGTCTTTCAATTCTATGCAGTGCAGGTGTGCTAAGCAAAATGTCGCACCAGGTGGTGGGTGAACCAGACTTTCTTGGATTCATTCCAGTCTCCTGCAGATGTCTTTGAAACTGGGAACGTCGTAGCAGAGGTGAAGTGCAGCCCCTACCACCAACAGTGCTCTTCTTCAAGAGCTGATGGCTGTACATTGTGCCTCCGTATGAATTTCTGGTCTTGTTGTTGAACATTGTTGTTGTAGGAGGACCTGTCTAATTTTCTTTGACTGGAGTAGCTGAGACAGGTTTTCCTCAGAGCTATCTTGAC
>NW_011118140.1:0-430 GCF_000146605.3 Meleagris gallopavo
TCTGGGGGAGATGGTGAGTCAAGGGTTACTGGTAAAGACACCAAAAAAAGGCAGACAATAGCAATATTTTCAGATTATCACTTCATATTGTGCATTAACCATCTGCAACCTTCTCAGTATCGTTAGGGAGAGCACCCTATAACGGAAAGCCAATTTGAGGGTAAAAATATTAATATTTCATATCGGAGAAGTCTGGTCAAGAAATCTGTCCTAAATAAAAGAAATTCCCTTTCACTGAAAAGATAACAGCCTGATGATAGTTAACAATGCATCTGTCTGACCTGTCCTAAACCGTACTTGCAGTTTACCTGGAGCCTCCTTGTGGTGTAACCTCTATATCTCCCACAATTTGAAAGAGAGCAGTCATTTCAATACTAAAAAAGCTGAGTATCCTGAGAGGAATGGATTCCTTAACCAGCTTGCTCACTGC
>NW_011118141.1:0-546 GCF_000146605.3 Meleagris gallopavo
GAGCAAAGCGCACGGTAGAGGCACCACTCTGTAATGGGTCAAGCGAGAAGCAGCAGAAAGAAGCCAGGATGCAAACCACGAAGCTCAGCAGGATGAAACGACCTACGGCTGCTCACCACCGTCCCCACCAAAACACTGGACCCCATTCATCCACCGCGCTCCTTTCTGACCCCAAGTGCCTCCGTGCCCAGGGTGGGACCCGAGCTGCTCTCCCCCTGCACACACAGAATGCTTTACTGCAGTGAGGAGCCGAGCTCCCAGCCCACCGGGGCGCAGGCACTAAGCAGTGTGGGCTGAATAATTTACAGCAAGCAATTTGCTCGGTGTTACCTCTGCTCCCACGTGGAAAGGCTGCCAGCAGCAGAACGCTCCTCGGATCCATCCGTCATCCCCAACTGTTTCCTATGCAGTTTTTGTGAATGACGCTGGCTGTGCCTGCTTGTTTGCAAACAGCTCCCGTTTTGCCAGCAGCCTGCTTCTCCTGCAAGGAGCAGTGTGAGATGGTGGGGCACGGCGTGGGGCTCCCCATGTGTACGGCCACCCTGT
>NW_011118142.1:0-648 GCF_000146605.3 Meleagris gallopavo
AAATCAAATAGACAAAAAAGCATAGAAGGAACTACATGACATTTACCTACCGAAAGGTTCAAAGGACAAAGAGAAGATTGAATTAGCTCTCTGAAAAGATGACTTCCTGGTGGCAGAGCTTTTTCTTCTGCATCCATCCCATCACTGCTGGGTTTGTGGGCTCCTACCTTAGATTTTAACCATTATTCTCCCTGTGTCTGTGGTACCCACAGAGCCAGCCAAGCTGAAAAGAAGCAACCATTGGTCATCCAGCTGCATGTACCAGCTGCCAGCCACTGCCCATGCAGGAGCTCTGGGACTATTCTGATTTTTGGTTGGGTTATTTTTTTCTTCCTTCTTTTCCCCCTTCTCAGAGATATAAACTGAGGGTGCACTAAGCTGCAAATTGAATAAACTTGTTCTAGGTGCAGACTTTGAAATAAAGGAGAGGTAAACCTGAAGTGTCTTAAGAGACACTGCTGTCCTGACTGCCAGCCCGTGCTCACTGCAGTCAACATCATTTTTCAACTGACTTCAGCAGAATTTGAACAAGACCTTGTAACCCTGTTGCAATGCAATCACAAGCCCTGCCAAAAAACACGTGTTTATTAGCATGCTCTGAAAAAACCCAATCCTCTGTTAGGCATTCAGCTTTTGCTCTCTTCACAA
>NW_011118143.1:0-555 GCF_000146605.3 Meleagris gallopavo
AAGAAAAAAAAAAAGCCATGGAAATGTTTCAGCTTGGCCTGTCACAGTTCGTTTAATTTGAAGTACAAGTGGCAGATCGGTAGTAGTAGGCCTGGCAGAGACTCAGGCACAGATGGAAGGTCAAAGCAGGTGGCCTAGATGGCAGTGTTACGTAAAGCAGATGAAAAAGAAGGGCAATGAGTGAAACAATTACTATATTGTAGAACAGCAGAAATGGGGTCTGAAATATATTAATATATATATATAATGCATGCTAATTATTTAAAACTACAAAGACAGAATTAAGATGAAAGTACAGTAATTGCTGTCCTTACCCTCCTTTTCTCTCAAGCACAATAACTATGCCAGTGTTTTTTTTCTACCTTACTTCTTTTGAAAACAACCTTCAAGTCTCATCTATCTTCTGCTTATCTCTATCAGGAGGAAGTCCTACATGCCTGCGATCAGCAATACAACACATAAGTCACACTGCCTTATTCCAATACTTTATCTAAATATACGCTATATATAGTCATCAGCTGCTGGATCTAGTAATGGGTATCACATAGGGGCAAA
>NW_011118144.1:0-377 GCF_000146605.3 Meleagris gallopavo
TACAGGCGCTCTACGCTCCTTTTCAAATGTCACTAGACATGATGATTATAGTGAAGAATTAGCTGACTTAACGGTAAATATATTTTTTTTTCAAATTATAATTATAAACTATTTGTGTACGTAGTAAGAATTTTGTAGTATTTAGAATAAAGTTAGTGATGGTGAATTTAGATACGTTCTATTTTTTTTTTTCCAAGATATGCATTAAAATAACAGATGCATTGTGGATACCTGTAATATGAAATGAAGCTCGAATATGGAGAATTGTAAATAGAGGTTTTCTGAAGAAAAAAAATATCACTTCTATCTTCAAGAAGGAACCAGTGAACTACAGACTGGTTCAGCATCACCTTGATCTCTGTGAAGGGGATAGAATA
>NW_011118145.1:0-376 GCF_000146605.3 Meleagris gallopavo
GGGCTGCATTGTGCAATGCAACATGGTGTGGCACAGAGTTCCATGATGCAGTGCAACATGGTGTGGTGCAGAGTTGCATGATGAAAGTTTGCGTGGTGCAATGCAGCAAGATGTGGTGCATTGTGCAATGCAACATCTTGTGGTGCAGAGTTGCATGATGCAGTGCAACATGGTGTGGTGCAAGTTTGCATGATGAAAGGTTGCTTGGTGCAATGCAGCAAGGCATAGTGCAAGGCTGCATTGTGCAATGCAACATGGCGTGGCACAGAGTTCCATGATGCAGTGCAACATGGTGTGGCACAGAATTGCGCTGTGCAATGCATCAAGGTGTGGTGCAAGGTTGCATGATGAAAGGCCGCAGGGTGCAATGCAGCAA
>NW_011118146.1:0-373 GCF_000146605.3 Meleagris gallopavo
AACCGTACTTGCAGTTTACCTGGAGCCTCCTTGTGGTGTAACCTCTATGTCTCCCACAATTTGAAAAAGAGAGAGCAGTCATTTCAATACTAAAAAAGCTGGGTATCCTGAGAGGAATGGATTCCTTAACCAGCTTGCTCACTGCCATATTTTTAACAAGGAATCAGTGAATGGCATGGTAACATGGAGAGCTGGCTCTTGGTGACACCTATAGAAGTGGGACACTGAGTGATACTGTAGCTCAGAAGTGGAGAGTTGGAGACAACCACAGAAGGCTTTGAGTTGAAGGAAATGTTCTTCCAGTTAGGATAAAATTCTCAGACACACCTCTTAAATCTCAAATAGTAATAATTTTACCACCACACAAAGGATA
>NW_011118147.1:0-637 GCF_000146605.3 Meleagris gallopavo
GTTCCACTAAAAGATTCTAACATGATTATAAATGGAAACTTAACATTAGTCTTATTGCATAATGTGTAAAATGCTGTGCTCTTTACTTCTTCCTCTTTGAAACACAATGTGTTTTTGATGCTATTTACTGCTTAATATTACCATAACATTCCATTCAGCATTAAAGACTGTTCTCCTTCCTTTTAAACAGTTTTTTTTTTGTTTTGATTAAACAAAACATTAAGTACTTTATCTAAAGAACACTTCTAATGTGAATAAAATGTAATTAGAGAGTATAAACCACTTATCTTCTTTTACACATATTTTCTTTTATTCTGGACATACTTTTAAATGATTATACTTAATGTTTACTTAGATATTAAGCACAGCTATGAGTTCAGGCACTATGCAGTTATGAATTTACTACTTAATACCACATTATCTTCTTTGTCTCTTGTTCCTAAATTCAGTATAAGAGCTCTCATATCATTCCTAATGTTTCATTAAAAATTTTCATTATAAGACATATACATGAAATATTGTGGCGGAAATTCTTATATTTGTCATATAGAGAAACAGGCTATTGTGTATATGTTCCTACTAATAAATTAGAAATATTCACCAGAAGGCTACCAGATATTTGTAAGAATAGACTTAA
>NW_011118148.1:0-473 GCF_000146605.3 Meleagris gallopavo
GCCCTGTAACAGTGTACTCCACTGGACTAGAATTCCTTTCTTTTTTTTTTTAATATATATTTTTGAACAGGAATTCTCTATTGTTGAGACACCAAAACAAAAACGAACTGTAGTTTTTTTTTCCTGAAGTAAGTTTGAAAGTACTAAGTTTTATATTGTGGGTTTTTTTTCCTGTTCTAATGAGATACTCAGGGACACAAATTATTCAGCTGTCAAAACACTTGTGCCATGGCTACAGGCAATGATTGTATGGCAGACTCACAGCAACAGCTCTTGGCACATGCCTGTAGTCACTCTACCTGTATTACTTCTGATAGCACAAAAAAACATTAATTCAATATGAGTCTTGTGAAGCTTATTAAGAATAGATTGCTTCTGAAAAGAAATGCTGTTGATTATCTATCTGGGAAGTCTTCTGTAAAAAGCATCTTTGTCCCCTTCCACACCCTCTTCTCATGTAGCTTGTGCCACCC
>NW_011118149.1:0-367 GCF_000146605.3 Meleagris gallopavo
GATAGAGCGGCCGCTTGGCTTGGAGGACTCCAAGATGGCGCCCAATCCCTGCCAGGATCGGCTTGGAGGACTTAACTTTAAGGGTCTCTACTTGGGGAGGTCCTCCACAACCATAGAGTTGCGGTCTAGGGGGGGATAGAGCGGCCGCTCGGCTTGGAGGACCCCAAGATGGCTTCCTAACCCAGGAGGTCCTCCAAAACCATAGAGATGTGGCACACGAGGTGCTAGAGTGGGCACAGGGGTTGCTTGGAGGACTTACCATTGAGCTCCGGATCCCTGGAGGTCCTCCACAACCATAGAGTTGCACATTTTGGGGGGATAGAACGTCCACTCACCGCTTGGAGGACTCACCATTGAGCTCCCCATA
>NW_011118150.1:0-359 GCF_000146605.3 Meleagris gallopavo
CTATTGGAAAATGTTAAACAGATGCATTTAAATAAGCAGTACTTCAGTCTCTAGTTTTTCACCTTGAAGACAAACTATATTTTTAGGTGAGTCAGAGAACTTAGATAAGTCAATGGAAAAAATAATACATTCTCCTGTGCCCCAGGAAATGCTCAGAAATCATTCCATCATCATGCATTAAAAAAATCATTACTTCCTAGTACTCCTCTGTTCTGGATTCAATGTCATTTGATGTTTTTCAGCCACATCTGATTTTTCCGTATAACAATCCACATTAGTCTTCGTATACTTATAATTTCCTTCTTTCAGTGTTCATAAGAAAAAAAAAGTATAAGTATTATAAAACCCACAGAAAGTTA
>NW_011118151.1:0-475 GCF_000146605.3 Meleagris gallopavo
ATGTTTGTGCTCTCATATGTCATTAGCTAGTCTCATACATGCTAACCACGACATAATTTTCTAGCATTCAGTTACATGCAAATAAATAAGTTAACTTTTATTTCAAGCGCAACTTAGAATATGGCAAGTGCCCTGGCACAGAGTTAGCCTTGATGGCTTGTAAACATTAAAGCACAAACCGAGTCACAGCTTAGAAAAAATTTAGAGGATAAAGTTTGTGTGCAAGAATTACAATTACAGTTCTTATTTCAGGTCTGATAACAAAAGACAGTGCAACTTCTGTGTTACTTTTTTGTTATCATTACTTTTGCTGTCTTCACTAGGATAAACGTGCAGCGTGCAGGTGTAAATATTAATGCTGGTGTGCTCGTGCACAGCAACTCAAACTTATTATTCAAAGCTATAATGTATAATATATATATGTTTATCATGTATGTTAGAGCTAGAATGTGCAACTAGTGATGTTAGTGTAATC
>NW_011118152.1:0-350 GCF_000146605.3 Meleagris gallopavo
ACAAGGCCTCTGCAAAACAACAGGTCACCTCCTCCCATCCTGTGAATGGTTCATTCTTAGCATTTCCAGAACAGGAGGCATAAAACAATGCACTAACAGACACCTCGAGTCGTATTTAAGGGTTTCTAAATTCTTTCTCTGGCTGCTTGTCCTGTTGCAGTGCTGTGAGAAAAGCCCAGTTAGAGGCTGACCTTGTCTGTCACTGGGTGTTACCCATGCATGGAAAAACTGCCTGCTCGTGTGTTTCATAAACTCTGTGAGCCAAAGAAGTTCTGCAGGGGAGAACACCTGCAGGTTGTAGCGTTTCCCTTTGCAGCATAAGAACATCTCTCCTTATGGAGAACTGAAGC
>NW_011118153.1:0-347 GCF_000146605.3 Meleagris gallopavo
CAGCAAAGTGGAGGAGGGTCTGCTGTGGTGTGTGCAGACAAACAGGGAATTCAGGAGCCTCCAAGTCCAGCAAGTGGGGGTCATTGTGTGCTCCCTAGGACTTGGCCAGCTCCCAGCATTTAAGGTGAATGGTGCAACTGTTCCCTTTGCACTGTAGAGCCTGCAGAGAAAGGCACCAAGAACTCAGAGCCAGAGACTGTTGACCCATCTCGGCTGGACATTCGTGTTGGCAAAGTGATCAGTGTGGAAAAGGTACGGGCACGATGGGAAGAGGGGAGAACCTTCCCACAGGGTGAGAAGGGCACTCAGTGTATGGGGAAAGGTGAAGGGGAGGAGTCTGCCCCCCC
>NW_011118154.1:0-549 GCF_000146605.3 Meleagris gallopavo
ATTTACTGTTACGGCGGTCACCGTCTCAAATTTTCTGCCCTTAAAGAATAAGGTCGAGCTAGGTGGAGATGGCTCGAGGGGATCTGGCCTCTTATGCTGATCACCTCAAGGTCTAGGAGGATCTTAAGTGTCGGATTTGCAAGGCGCCTCAGCATGAAATCTTAAGGCTCGTGACATTCTGAATCAAGGCGACTGACTCAAACGAAGAAACCTGAAAGGTTTTGACCAGGTTGATTATTAAGATAGCAACATTCGATATGTATTAGCAACAAATTGTGATATACACCTGTTGACTTATAACATTAAGAGTTAAAACTGGCTTTTTGTTTGCTAAGAAGTGCTACACAAAGTGAACCGGCGAAGCAACCCCGCCGCTCCATCCCACCCGTACCTGCTCCTCCTCCGGCGGCTGTAGCGATGGCAGTCGTAGGCATAGTGGCCTTTCTCACCACACTCATAGCATCTGTCGTTGGGGTCAAAGGGGCGCCGTGCAGGAGGCCTGTCGTAACGGGAGCGACGGGGCATGCCCGTCGACACTTCCACTCGAAC
>NW_011118155.1:0-504 GCF_000146605.3 Meleagris gallopavo
TGGAAGAGGGCAAGTTCTGAGAAAAGAAATCATGGAATATTTTGGCAGTTATGTTGGAAGTTCTATCATAGGAAAACAAACAAGCTTTGATGCACCAGTGGTGGTGATTTAATTTCATTACGGAAAGGGAAGCATAAAGCAATCTAAAGACATAATTATTAATTCCCCTGTAAAGCACAAGGCAGTGCATATTATATATGTGTTCATCCCCAAATGGTTTGTAAGGCTATCTCTATCTCATTGTGTACTACAGACATGAACACTTCATTCTCAAATGAGGAATAAGAGGAATCTGGCGCAGTGCGGTGTTAGAATTACATGGAGGTAGACAGGGAAGAAAAACAGTGAAAAAAATCATATTGAAATATTTCAAATAAATTAAACCCTAAATAAATATGCATCATCTAATTTCCTGGTTTTGTTGGGGGCATCAAACTGTATATTTTTTAAATTGACCTAGAAGACTGATCTATCTAGATTTATATAATTGATCTGTCTCATGCA
>NW_011118156.1:0-341 GCF_000146605.3 Meleagris gallopavo
CTTTTAAAAATGAAAAAAAAAACAAACCCTGATACAATTTCTTATTAATGAATATCAGCTTCCTTAGCATTACAATCAGGGCCAAATAAAATGACTTATTTAGTACAACTACTTGCTTAAGCAGACTTCTTGATCGTTTCTGACCTTTCTATTAGAAGACAAACGTTGTCTTAGAGTATAGAATATAGTTTAAAACTGCAGATTCAGCATGTGAAAAATGCCCAAATTGGTACTGTGTTTGGAACCGTGTTATAAACTGTGATGGTGCTTGAGATATTTAACAAGCATCTCAGACACCTGTGTGGGGAAGCAGCTGGAAGTCCTAACCTTACCAGCTGGTC
>NW_011118157.1:0-486 GCF_000146605.3 Meleagris gallopavo
TGAAGTTCCTAGAAAGCAACTTAGACTTTTGTGCATTCTTGACACCTGCTGACAGGAGATTTTTAAGTTCCCACTAGCAAAAGCCTAAGCCATAAGTGTTGCTTGTCCATCCAATTAACAAGAGAGGAAAAAAAAAAAGGAACAAAAAAAAGAAAAAGAAAGAAAAAGAGGAAAGAAGGAATGCTATTAGGCTGTAATTGTTCAGAACTCAGATGACCCTGTTCAGTGCTGCAATATTTGTAATCAGTCTATACAGTGGAAACAAAGTGTATTTTTCATTGAACTCATTTGAATAATGGATAAATTTAAGGAAATTGTAATCTGTTTTGCTGTGCAGAATAGCAGGCTAAATTAATTGAATAAATTATTCATTGTAAATTATGGGCTCATGTCTGCTGCTGTCTCCATATATATACATTCATTTTCTGGCATCTCTGCTGAGCTTGCTAACAAGTATACCAATTAGTAACAATGGTACTAACAGTG
>NW_011118158.1:0-415 GCF_000146605.3 Meleagris gallopavo
TTTTCTGTATTCCAGGAAATCTAGAAGAATCACTCTTTTCCTATCCCAAAAGACAGCACAAAGAACTTTACCCACTCAGGGCTATGTCTTGAACTTTTTCTTTGATGAGGAATTCACATATTGCCACTCCATAGACTGCCATTTTGACTCCGGCTTGTAGTGGGGAAATCATGTCTTTTCACCAGTAATGATGGGATTTATCAGGAAACTATTAACTTCGGCCTCACATTGGTTTAATAGGTTCTGACAAACTTGCGTATGGTATTCCTTCTGTTCCTGTGTGAACATCATTGGGACTCACCTGGTGCAAACTTTGTGACAACTCAGTGTTGCCACCATTATTTCTGATGTTGATATTTAGCTCCATACACAGTTCTCTGATCATAATTTGCCGATTCACACAGAAGAGCACATC
>NW_011118159.1:0-426 GCF_000146605.3 Meleagris gallopavo
AATAATATTAAGATTTCTTCTTCCAAAGATATGAATATATTTTTCCACACATTCTTCCAACACTTTTCTCATGCCTTCATGCAAATTAGAATACAATTTGCTCCTATATCTGTAAAACTGATAGCTACTTTTATTCATATTACTGACTTATCGTAACCAAAACTTTGTATTGCAATAAACACAGTAAAGAACAAGCAAATATTTGACAGTACACACATTAAACATGTGTGTCAAAGAATTTATATATAGAATAAAGCAAAAATTCAGTATTTAACGCTTCCTAATAGCGTCAGTTTAAATCTTACCTTTGCTACCTGAGGTCTTCCAAAACATGCTGCATAATGTAATGAGGATGACCTCTGCCCTCTGTTAACATCAGCACCCCTTTCACAGAGAAATTCTACCTATAGAACAAGAAAAATCAAA
>NW_011118160.1:0-2250 GCF_000146605.3 Meleagris gallopavo
AGGGGAAAGGCGGGCAGGAGGAGGCCCAGCCCCGCAGCCCATGGAAGCCCGGACAACGGGTCTGGGCTCAGGGCCTCCTGACGCTGCTCCCGGGCCTCTGCAGGAGCCGGCACACACTTACTGTTCCCGTGATGTCCCCGGGAGCTGTGGCTTGTTCTGCCACCCCTCTGGTGCTGTCTGCCCTGCAGGGCTGTGGCACCTGTCCTTCCCCTTCAGCCTCTCTCCCAGCTGCCGGTCGTAGTCCCGTCTCACGATATAGGCAGGACGAGGGTCACCCTCCAGCAGGTGGTGGAAGGGTTTCTGCAAAGGCAAAGGAGATTGTCTTAAGGAACAGTTGCAAGGAGCTGGGCTGCTCCTCAGGATGTGGTCATGCAGAAAATGGCACTGAAGAGCAGAGGGCTCTCTCTCTGCAACACAGACTGTGCCCTCACTCCCTGAAGCCAAGGGCTGGCACTGGCTTCTCTGCCCCGAGGCAGGTGAGCGGGCCCCAGTGCCTCAGCTGAGGCAGGTGCTTGGTTTAGCCTTCACGTGCCCGTGCCCAGCCAGCTGCTGCCTTTGCCCTGTGCTCTTTGCTGCAGCTCCTCTCGCACAGCAACTTGCAGGGCAGTGGGCAGACAGAAGATGCTTCCTTGCCAGTTGGCCACAGCCATGCTGACATGTCCAGGAGCCCTGAGCTGCTCCCCTCCGGGTGAGCGTGGGGAAATGCCCTTTCCCTGAGGGCAGTCAGTGCACACTGTACCTGGCTCCTCTCCGTGCTCTGCCTCTGTGTGCACTGCTCATACTTGCTCCGGATTTCAGCTTCGACCTCCTTGCGCTTGGAGGCCATCAGCACCCGGAGCCGTCTTGCCTCAGTCTGAGCGTGCTTCAAGTACACTGCCTGCAGGTCAGGGAAACACAACCATCGGCAGCGTCAGTCTCCTGGGGCTCGGGCGGGGACCCCTGGGAGGGCAGCTGCTGCTGCCATGCCTGCCCTCCTCTGAAGCCCCAGGGGGATTCGAGGGTGGTGGATCAATGCCTCTGGCATACCATTCTGGAGATCTGCTCTGCACTGGTAGAGGGCTTTGCCTGATCTGGACGTTTTGGTTGTTTCGGCTTTTCAGCATAAGCTTGCTGAAGTTTTGTCAGTAACCTAAAGAGAGACAGTCGGCTGAGATGGTGGGAGCACAGGCTGAAGCAGTTTCTCACTGCTGAGCTCGCAGCCCACAGCTCTGCTCCAGCAGCACAAGTGACTGTGGCTGTTGTCACCTTGCCATTTCCAGGGCCTTTTGGCAAGGGCACCAAGGCTGAGGGAAACACCTCCCTTACACAAGCCAGAGCATGGTGTGTCTCCCACCACCTGCCACTGCACTTCTCCAGGAGGCTCACCTCAATCTATCCCTTTGCTTTTTCTTCTCTTGCTCCTTGTGTTTTTTTCTGTGACATCACAACTTGTGATGCCCTGCGCCGAGCCAGCATCACTGGATCATACACTCTCACTGCACGTGGGAAGCAAGAGAACATCACAACATCATCTTTGTGACTGTGCAGGTAAGCAGCAGTGGCAGAGCTGCTTGGCTCCGCTCGCCCACACTCATTGCCACCCCAGGAACAGAGCCACTATTTCAGGGGCTCTTTGTTGGACACTGGACTCAGCCCAGATATGCATTCCTCCTGAGCCTGTCCTGCTCTCTCTCACCCCTCTCCCAGCAGCACAGGGAAGTGCTCAGAAACCCCTGGCTTACAGGCCAGGGGTGACTTCCCCAGCAGAGAAGAGGTTTCCTCATCCAGTTCAGGCCCATTCACATACTTCTATGGGCACCTTCGCCCCATGGCTGCAATTCTCTTCAGGGCTTGAGAAAAGCCATTTCTTGGCATGTCTTTGTGCCTTCAACTACAATTCTGGAAACAAGAAGACACCAGTGGGCTAAAAGGGCACCAAGCTTCCTCAGTGCCTGACACAGGGAATCTGCTGGCAGGGCTCTTTGGGAGCCAGTGCTGAGCCCTTGGAAAACTCTCTGTGGGAGCTGAGGGGCACTCCAATCTCCAGGAACTTCTGTTCCTGAACTTTTGTTGCTTTCGTGCCAGCCCTGAATAGTGGGACCCTCCTTGCTCCCCCCACACACCCTCCTACCTCTCTCTCAGGGCCCACGGTCCACGGACTTGCTCACTGGACTGCTGCGTCTGGGTGGACCGAGCCATGGGAGTTCTCTCAGAGAAGGGCTGCTCTTGCCTAACAACCTTGCCAGGGGAGAGGCCTTGGCAAGAAGCTGC
>NW_011118160.1:2270-2683 GCF_000146605.3 Meleagris gallopavo
AGCAGCAGGGAGACACAGGGAGGTGCTCAGAAACTCCAGGGCTTACTGACTGGGGGGGACTTCCCGAGCAGAGAGGAGGTCTCCTCATCCAGTTCAGGCACATTCACATACCTCTACGGGCACCTTCGCCCCATGGCTGCGACTCTCTTCGGGGCTTGAGGGAAGTTGTGCCTTCATATGTCTTCGAGCCCTCAACTACAATTCTGGAAACAAGAAGACACCAGTGGGCAAGAAGGCCACCAAGCTTCCTCAGTGTCTGACACAGAGAAACTGCTGGCAGGGCTCCTTGGGAGCCAGTGCCAAGCCCTTGGAAGACTCTCTGTGGGAGCTGAGGGGCACTCCAATCTCCAGGAACTTCTGTTCCTGAACTTTTGTTGCTTTCGTGCCAGCCCTGAATAGTGGGACCCTCCTTG
>NW_011118160.1:2703-3492 GCF_000146605.3 Meleagris gallopavo
TGCCAGGGGAGAGGCCTTGGCAAGAAGCTGCCACAAAGCATGAGCTGAGCAGCTGCTTCCTTGGCCAGCCAGCTGCTGCAGGAGTGGTTGTGCTCGCCTTGGTATGATGACACAGCCATCCTCACTGCATCGAGTAAATTTGTTTTTGCCTCTAAATGCAATCATATTCATCATCTCAGAGTCCTGCATTGGGATAGACACAAGTGAGCAGAGGCCACAGACACGTGTCTGTTGCTCCCAAGAGTGGCAAACCTCATTTGAGAGTGCTGCAGGGAGCCCCGGAGGTGTGCAAGCTCACCCCAAGAAGAGCAGGCAGTATGTTGCCCGTTGCATCCACCTGCAGTATGCAGTCATCAAAGAAGTTCATGATGACCTCCTGCCCTCTCAGAGAAAGAATGCCAAGTTTGCTGAAGAAGAAGTCAACTTCTTTCTTTTCTTGGAGGGCCTCAACAAAGAAGAGCAGGGTCTCATGGATGCACTGCTCTACAATGGGCACGCGGAAATAGATTCTTTCGGCAATCTCCTGAAAGTTCAGTGGATACTCCATCATCTCAGCTGCAAAACAAACACAGACCAACCATGTCACTCCCCGCGCAGTTTGGCAGATTCGCAGAAGAAGAGTCATCAGCATCCGAGCCTTGTGCGACACTCTGCAGGGAGTGGGCCCCTGTCTGCTTTGGCCACATTTCCACAGCAGTGCTGATGGGCAGCAGAAAGGGCAGGGAGGCTTTGCCACCAGCTCCCAGCATCCAGCTAGAGGCTGGGGAGAGCTGGGCAGAACAGGCTGGT
>NW_011118161.1:0-327 GCF_000146605.3 Meleagris gallopavo
GAGAAACAGATTTCTCAAGACAGGATTAACATTAAGTATTAATTTTCTCATGAGTGAATCACTCCTGAAAATCACTTATTTTCTTAGAAAGAAACTTCATTGTGACAGTCTCAGTCTCAATTATAAGCTAAGTCTACATTGCTTAGGAAAACTTAGCCAAGAAATAAAAGTTTGAACAGCCAAACCAGTTTGTTGCTCTTTCACTTCTTGGCTCTATTTTGGACTCTTCCAACTGGCTTTCTCTCTTGAGAGAAGTAGTTATCTGTACATTATTGACAGGGAGCCAAGCAGCATCAATTAGTCATGAGGATCAGATCACAGTTTCTC
>NW_011118162.1:0-327 GCF_000146605.3 Meleagris gallopavo
AAAAGGGAAAGTGAAGGGGAAGGACCCACCGATGGGCTCCCAAAGCCCCAGGGGATGAGGGCTGAGCCTTTCCCAGCACCGCTCCAGCCAGCAGGCCGCACGGACCTCTCCTGCCGTGTCTGCAGCCCCATCTCAGCAGCTCCCAGCCGTGCCTGGGGCACACAGGGATGCAGTGCTGCCCACCTGGCCGAGGCGTTGGTCTGCTTGCGGCAGGGCACGGTGTTGCGCACACAGACGCCGGTGCTGGGGTCGGTGTTCTCCACGATGACGAAGGGCCGCTCCTCCAGCGTGGCCACCGTCAGGTGCCGGTTGTCCACCACGGGCTGC
>NW_011118163.1:0-2423 GCF_000146605.3 Meleagris gallopavo
ACCCCCGGCCTGACCCTGGGACCCCCATCCTGTCCCCATCGCCTCCGTCCCGTCCCCATCCCTCCTGTCCCCACTCTCATCCCCTCTGTCCCATCCCCGTTCCCATCCATTCCGTCCTGGTCCCCTTCCCGTCTCCGTCCCCACACTGGTTCCATCCCAGTCCCCATACTGGACCTATTCCAATCTATACTGGTCCCCATCACAGTCTTTATCCTGGTCCCCACCATGTCCTCAAAGGGGTTCCCACCCCGGTCCCATCGTGGTCCCCATCCCAGTCCTCACACCGCTCCCATTGCAGTCTATACTGATCCCCACTCCAGTCCCCATACTGGTTCCATTCCAGTCTGTACTGATCCCCATCCCACCGACCTCCCATCCCAATCCCCATCCCAGTCCTCACTGACTCCCATCCCAGTCCCTTTCCCAGTCTGCACACTGGTCCCCGTCCCAGTCCCCACACTAATCCTATTACAGTTTATTCTGGTCCCATCCCAGTTTATACTGTTTCCCATCCCAGTTCCCATACCGATCCCAGTACAGTTTGTACTGATGCCCACCCCGGTTCCCATATTGATTTCCATCCCAGTCCACATATTGACTTCCATCCCGGTGCCCCATACTGGTCCCATTACAGTTTATACGGATGCCCACCCAGCCCCCATATTGACCCCCATCTCAGTTCCCATACTGGTTCCATCCCAGTCTCCACACTGATCCCATTGCAATCTTTATGACCCCCCATCCCAACCCCCCCATCCCTGCCCCCCCGGTGCCGGTCAGGCTGATGTTTGTGTGGCACAGGGGTGATCCTATACATCCTGCTGGTGGGATACCCGCCCTTCTGGGACGAGGACCAGCACAAGCTGTACCAGCAGATCAAGGCGGGCGCCTACGACGTGAGTGCGCCGTTACCCCCGGCCCCCCCCGCGGGGACAGAGGGTCGCAGCCACCCCCTCCCCGCCCCGTCCCGCTGTGTCCCCGCAGTTCCCCTCCCCCGAGTGGGACACGGTCACCCCCGAAGCCAAGAACCTCATCAACCAGATGCTGACCATCAACCCCGCCAAGCGCATCACCGCCCACGAGGCCCTCAAACACCCGTCGGGTCCTGCGTAAGTGTGCCCCCCCGACCCCCACCCCTCCCCACACCGTCCCCATGGGATGCGCTCCCCGCTGACCCCGCTGTCCCCACAGCAACGCTCCACCGTGGCCTCCATGATGCACAGACAGGAGACGGTGGAGTGCCTGAAGAAGTTCAACGCCCGCAGGAAGCTGAAGGTGGGTTGGGGCCCCATCCCAGCACGTCCCGTTCCCACCCCACTGTGTCCCCACAGTCCCACCACGGCTGTGTCCCCACGCCTTCCCATGTCCCTCAGTCCCATCTCCCCCCGGTTCCATCCCAGGATGTCCCGGTCCAACTGCAGCCACATCCCAGGGCTTTGCTGTGTCCCATGTCCCCCACTCCCTCTCTGGCCACGTCCCACTGCTTCACTTGTCCCACAGTCCCCTTTTGGGATGTCCCAGTGCCCAGCTTCGGCCCCGGTCCCATCCCACCCACGTCCTGGTGCTGCCGTGTCCTGGTGTCACCTGTCTGTGCTGCGGTGTCACCCTGGCCGTGTCACAGTGTCACCTGGCTTTGTTACAGTCCTCTCCCGCCTTCCCGTGTCCCCCAGTGGTGCCCTGGGGTGTCCCTGTGCCTTCCCAGCCATATCCCACTGCCACCCCCCTGTCCCATCACCCCCCCGGCCCAATGTCCCCATGTCCCGGTGCCGCGCTGACCCGCTGCCATTGCAGGGCGCGATCCTCACCACCATGCTGGCCACCCGGAACTTCTCAGGTGAGCCCCCCCCCTCCCGGCCCCGGGACGCCTCACACCCCCCCGCGTCCCCGGGCCTGGCCCCGCTCGCTGCCGCTCTCTTTCTCTCTTTCCCCCTCCCTCCAAACTCCCCCCACCCCATTTTGACGCGAGGACGGCCGCGCCGTGCGGTAACGGGGCTGGGGGGGGAACCCAGGAGGCGACGTGGGGGTCACCCCCAGCAGGGGCTCCCGCCCCGTGCCCACCTAACGGGGTCGCTTCCTTTCTCTCCTCTCGCTGCCCGCCCCGCAGTGGGCAGACAGACCACCGCGCCTCCCTCCATGTCGGCCGCCGCGGCCCCCCTGGGGCTGGTGGAACAAGGTAGACGCCGCACGGACCCCCCCGTGCCGCCCGCTTGCCTCTGGTCCCCCCCCACCCCACTCCTCCTCCTCCTCCTCCTCTTCCTCCCCCTCCAGGCTCGGGGTCCCTCCTCGGGAATGGCACCTCACGCATGGGACCCCCCGCCTGTCTGCCTGCCCACCTCTCTGCCTGTCTCCCCCCCCGCTGGCACACGGTGTCCCCGTCACCGCTTGTGTCCCCACATCGGGGCTGCGTGGGGTGCGTGGGGCCG
>NW_011118163.1:3266-3462 GCF_000146605.3 Meleagris gallopavo
GCTGCACCCGCGCATGGGGGAAGTGATGCCTCTGCATGGGGGGGGAGGGGCTTCGTGCAAGCACATGGGAGGGGGCTGCATTGCCACATGGGGGGCTGCATTCCCCTCTGGGGGCTGCGCTGCAGTATGCCCGCACGGCCCCGTTGCGCTGCAGCCGGTGTTTGTGGTACCGCGAAACACTCGGCGGGTCTTAAAC
>NW_011118163.1:3692-5285 GCF_000146605.3 Meleagris gallopavo
ACTCCTCTGTCTCTCCCCCCGCACCGCTGCCCCCCCCCGCCGGCAGGAGTCGTCCGACAGCACCAACACCACCATCGAGGACGAGGACACCAAAGGTGATGGGGACGTGGGTGGCTGGGGGTATTGGGGGTACCGAGTTGCATTAGAATGGAGCTAGGATGGACTGGAATGGCACAGGGATATACTGGAACTGAACTGGGATGCACTGGATTGGAGCTGGGATGCATTTGGATGCACTGGAATGGCACTGGGAAGCACTGGGATGAAGCTAGGAGACACTGGGATGTACTGGGATGGAGCCAGGATGCATTGGAATGGCACTGGGATATACTGGAATGATGCTGGGATGCACTGGAATGGAGCTGGGATGCATTAAGATGCATCGGAATGGCACTGGGATGTACTGGGATGGAGCTGGGAGATACTAACATGCGTTCGGATGGCACTGGGATGCACTGGAATGGTGCTAGGATGCAATGGGATGCATTGGAATGGCACTGGGATGCACTGGGATGGCATCAAAATGCAACTGGCTGCAGTGAGATGGCATGGGGATGCAGTGGGAGCCTCGGAGATGGGTGGCACTGGGATGCACTGGGTGGAACTGGGGAGTGCTGGGAAGTGATAGAATGGTACTGCAGTGTACTGGGATGGGACTGGGATGTATTGAGGTGCACTGGAATGGCACTGGGGCACAGCAGGATGGCACTGAATGTGTCGAGGTGTGCTGGGATGTCCAGTTTGGGTGGCACTGGGATGCAGTGTCCGGCTCAGGGGTCGGTCTGTCCCCATGCTGTGCGTCTGTCCGTGTGTCTCATGGTCTTTGTGTCCATCCGTCCCCGGCCCCTTCGTTGTCCCCCCTCCCCCCCGTGGGGCCGTGCCCGTGACCCCGCTGTCCCCGCAGCCCGCAAGCAGGAGATCATTAAGATCACAGAGCAGCTCATCGAGGCCGTCAACAACGGGGACTTCGAGGCCTACGCGTGAGTGGGGTCGGGGGGGGGGAGGCTCGGGGGCGGGGGCTCAGCTGACGCAGCGCTTTGCAGGAAGATCTGCGACCCGGGGCTCACCTCCTTCGAGCCCGAAGCTCTGGGCAACCTGGTGGAGGGCATGGACTTCCACCGCTTCTACTTCGAGAACCGTGAGTGCCTGCGGCTGCCCGGCTGCTGCCCTCACCCCCATTCCTGCCTGTCCTGCCCTGTCTGTCTGTCTGTCAGTGCCTGCCTGTCATCCCCGTCTCTGTTGCTGTACATCTGCTGGCTCTGCCTGCATCCCTGCCTGCATTCTCACCTACATCCCTTCCCTTCCTGCCTCCCTTCCCTCCTGCCTCCTTCCCTTCCTGCCTCCCTTCCCTTCCTGCCTCCCTTCCCTTCCTGCCTCCCTTCCCTTCCTGCCTCCCTTCCCTTCCTGCCTCCCTTCCCTCCTGCCTCCTTCCCTCCTGCCTCCTTCCCTTCCTGCCTCCTTCCCTTCCTGCCTCCCTTCCTTCCTGCCTCCTTCCCTCCTGCCTCCTTCCCTTCCCTCCTGCCTCCCTTCCTTCCTGCCTCCCTTCCTTCCTGCCTCCTTCCCTTCCTGCCTCCTTCCCTTCCTGCCTCCCTT
>NW_011118163.1:7875-10889 GCF_000146605.3 Meleagris gallopavo
CCCCCCGCTCCCCACACAGCCCCAGGCCCTGCGGGGGGCCCAGCTCCTCTCTCCCCATCCCACAGCCGAGGCACTCGCTGGTGTGACAGGCGTCATGGCAGGGCACGGCACGCTCCCGGCGCTCCCCCGGCACAGGGGCCACTAAGACCAGTTTTTGGGTAAGGCTGCAGCACGGCCCAGGAGCCCACGGGGTTCTGCTTTCAGTCCTGGGAGCGGCCGAGATCCGAACGGGAGCGAAGGCCCCGGTGAGCCGGAGCAGGAGACCCCCAGCCCCGGGTCACATAATCTCACAGCAGGAGTTCTGCTTTCGGGCCTGCAAAGGGCGGAAGAAATGGGGTGAGCCCACTCCCCAGCCGTGGGCTCGGTCCAAAACCTCAGCAGCGAGGTTCGGCTTTTTTGGAGAGGTTGAGGAGCTCCACAGTCACGACCGGGAAGCTGAGCTCCTCACACTCCCCTCGTGCCCATCCCACAGCTCCCAGGGAACCCCCCCGGCAAAGCAAACCCCACTCACGGTTTTGTAGAAGGCTTTGGACTGGACCCCGAGCACCTCTGATTTGGACACCAGATCATCCAGCTTCTCCCCTCGCTCCAGCAGCGACTCCATAGTGTTGTGCTACCAAAAGGAAGTGGTGCTGATGGCACAGAGCTCCCACGACAGAGCAGAGGGGAGCAGGGATGGGCAGTCACTGCCAGCCTCACCAGGATTATTTTGGTCTCGTCCAGCTCTGCCTGCACTCTGGTCATTGGGTCGGCATCACGGGGGTTCTGGGAGAGGAGACAGCAGCGTCAGTGCAGCAGCAACACGCACAGCACCCAGGAACCCCGGGCCCCATACCTGGTATTTGCTGAGGTATCCATCCAGAGCTGCATAGCTGATGGTGGCAGGAGACCCCGAGGGCCAGTCTGCCCTGCTCACCTGCCTGGAGAACTCCTCCAGGACCTGCGTGTGAGGGAGTGGGGGTTGCTCTCCCAGCACAGAGCTGGTAGACCCACAGGAAGGCCCCAGAGGTGACCCACAAGTCCCACCCCACACCGCTCACCTTGTCCAGCAAAGTGAAGCACACCCGTGACGGATATTCGTTGTCGGCGATCACCACGCCGGCCAGCCCGTCACTGCGCACGTACACGTGGCACAGGTAGTCTGGGCAGAGAGAGGGGTTGGGGCGGGTCCAGAGCCCCTCAGTGCTCGAGGAGGGAGCTCAGTATGTGGAGGGCTTTAGGGCTGGACCCTGCTCTGCCCCCAGACCGCCTGCCCAGCGCAGGAGGGGAGGTGTGGCTTGCCTGGAGGCAGAGCGCTCACCTTGCTCCTTGACCGAGGCCCTGCTGCCCAGCTCCGAGCGCTCCACGATCAGCTGGCTGGTGAAGGTCATGAATTCCTGCACGCTGTGAGCACAAAACGCGGCTCTCACCGATCCTCTGACCCAGGAGCATGGACCCACGGGGCTGTGGGGCACAGCGTAGCCCTGGCCCATCCCCATGGCCCCACTTCCCCTCCCACAGCCCCATTGAGACACTGATGGGTTTTGTGCTGGGATTTCTCAGGGTGCTTCCCCCAGCACAGGCACAGCCCTTCTGCAGCAAATGTCTGCATTTGGCAAAGAAAAGCCACGGTAAGGCAGCAGCAGGGGTCTGCAGATTACTTCACCGCACTCAATCGCCTTCGAATGCACGTGTTGGCAGGGCTGTCCCAACTCCCCCTTTCTCCTCACTTATTTGGCCAAAGGAATGTTTTTTTAAGATGGTTTTACTTAAAAGCATTTCCCTTTATCGCTGCAATTGCAGAACCAGACACTCCAGAGGCTCCAACAAACCCTCAGTGTGGACAGGGCTGGGAATTGGAGAGCAGCGAGCGAGTGCCTCCCCGCAGCCCAACAGCTCAGCACCATCTCCTGCCTCATCCCACAGAGCTCTGAGCCCTCCCAAATTCCAGGCTGAACCGGCCAGTCCTGAGCGGGCAGCGCCCAGCAGGGAGACAGGAGCAGGTTGTAATTAGATGACAGCGAGATGCAATGAGATGGCAGTGCCTCCCGGGTGGGAGCAGAACGCGGCCCCACACGCCCTGGGGATGCAGGGGGGGTCAGGGGCTCACCTGGACCGCTGGAAGAAGTTGAAGGTGGAGACGTCGGAGGCGGCCTTCAGCAGTTGCACGCGGGCCTCGCCCTTGTACAGCACGCTCAGGCTGTACAGCCTCATGGCGGGCGCTGCGGGCAGAGCAGGGCACTGAGTGCCCCGTGGGCAACGGGACCACGGGGACCCCACCAGCACCACGCTGGGACCCGCAGGGCACACAAAACCATACCAGAAACCCATGGGGATGCAAGGAAACCTCACTGAGACCTCACTTGAGCACACCAAGATGACACTGGGACCCACTGGGACACCATTGGGCACACCAGACACCACAGGGACCCCATAGGGACCAACCAGGACCTCATTGAGCACACCTGGACTTCAACAGGAACCACCAGAACCCCAACAGCAGCCATTGGGACCTCACCAGGCACACCAGGACCCACCAGGACTCCACCCAGGACCCCAACGGGAACCACTGAGACCCCACCTGGACGATTGGGCATGCGGGGACTTCATTAGGACCCACCAAGACCCCAATGGGAACCCACCAAGACCCCACCGGGCACAGCAGCTTGACAGTGGGACACACTGGGATTCCACTGGGTGCACCAGACACACTCAAGACCCCACCAGGAGCCCACCGAGCACCTTCAGACCCCAACGGGAATCACCGGGACCCCACCAGCAGCCATAAGGACCCCACTGGAACCCCACCAGTACTGCACCGGCTCCACCAGGAACGCCCCGGAACCCCCCCAGAAATCCATCAGAGCCCAACCTCACCTCTCACCGAGGCCCACCGGACAGTGCAACCCACCGGGACCCCACCAGGATCCCCCAACACCGCAACGAGAACCCACTAAAACTCCACCGGGCACAGCAGAACCACACCGGGACCCACCGGGACCCCACGTCCCCTCCCTCCCAGCTACCACCACTGC
>NW_011118163.1:12597-19795 GCF_000146605.3 Meleagris gallopavo
CGCCCCGGGATGTGGGGAGCCGGGCCCGAGCCCTCCTGACAGGACGGCTGTGGGGGGCACCGGGGGCACCCCATGAGCTAAGGGCGGAGATCCGGGTGGGGGGCACACAGGGGGACGCGGGGGGACAGCGGTGTCCGGCCCGCGCCGACGGCTGCCCCCATGTTGGACCACAGGAGCAGGATGGAGAGCTGGCGGCAGGAGAAGGTGAGCTCCAGCACCATGGCCCTATAGCCCCATAGCACCATAACCCCATGGCCCCATACTTCCGTAGCACCATAGCCCCATAGCCACATAGCCCCATGGCCCTATGGCCGGGCCCACTTGTGCTGGGCTGAGGTACTGGGAGGTTGGGCTGTGGGTGCTGAGCGCCAGGCATTGCATGGGGCACGTGGGCTCCGACCCCAGGAAGAGCCCAGCGGGACCCTGCATCCTGCACTGGTGTTGGGTGGGAAAGGGCAGACCCGAATGCATAGCAAAGCCCCACATCAGGAGCAGAGAGCTGTGGGGTCAGCACCGTGGGGAGGGGGTGGCAGGAGGGCAGGGGGTTGCACGTGGGGTGCCGTCAGCTGTGCTTCTCCTTGTGGTGCTCCTAACCCTGAGACCACAGTGCCGTGTCCCCATGGGGGGGCTTGGGGCTGAGACCCAGAAGTTGGACTCACAGGGCTTCGGGTGGGAAGGGCACCTGGGATGGTGCAGGGAGGAATGGGGGAGGATTCAGCGAGGAGCAGTGCCCAGCAGTGTGGGGTGGCTCTGTGTCACCACAAAGGTGCCATTGGGGTCACCCTGAAGGCCCCATTGAGGTCACCCCAGAGGTGCTGTTGGGGTCACCCTGAAGGCTCCATTGGGATATCCCCAAAGATTCTTTTGGAGTCACCCTGAAAGTTCCATTGGGGTCACCTCAAGGACTCCGTTGGGGTCACTCTGAAGGCTCCATTGAGATCACCCCAAAGGTGCTGTGGGGCTCACCCTGAAGGCTCCGTTGGGGTCATCTCAAGGGCTCCATTGGAGTCACCCCAAAGTTTCTGTTGGGGTCACCCTGAAGACTCCCTTGGGATTGTATTGAAGGCTCCGTTGGGGTCACCCCAAAGGCTCCGTTGTTTTGCCCCTTTGCAAAGCAGCAGCCGCAGGAAAACAGCCCCGGCGCTCGCAGCCTGGGCCCGCTGACTAATGAGGCCTAAATGCAGCGAGCACAGCTGGCTGCGGGGCCGTGGCACGGCGGGGAGGAAAACAGCAGGGATGGCAGCGGGGGGATGGGGGGGATTGGGGTCCTCAGCGCTCTCTGCCGGGGGTCCCACGGCCCCGGGAAACCCCGCAGGTGGAGCAGATCCTGTCGGAGTTCCGTCTGAAGGAGGAGGACCTGCGGAAGGTGATGCACCGCATGCAGAAGGAGATGGACCGCGGGCTGAAGCTGGAGACGCACGAGGAGGCGTCGGTCAAAATGCTGCCCACCTACGTGCGCTCCACGCCGGAGGGGTCGGGTAAGGAGCCGTGGGGCTGAGCCCACCCCCGGGCTGTGGGAGCAGCAGGATGGCAGGATGCCCCACGTGTCCACGCTGTGCTGCAGAGGTCGGGGATTTCCTCTCGCTGGACCTGGGCGGCACCAACTTCCGTGTGATGCTGGTGAAAGTGGGCGAGGGCGAGGAGGGGCAGTGGAAGGTGAAGACGAAGCACCAGATGTACTCCATCCCTGAGGACGCCATGACGGGGACGGCCGAAATGGTGAGTGGGGTCCAAGGGGGTCCTCGCTGCTGGTGGAGGAGAGGTGTCCCCCCTGTGGTGTCCAGTCTGGGGACACGGTGGCTCTGGGGATGGGGTGATGAGGACATGGTGGCAGTGGGGATGGGGTGGTGGGGACACGACGGCTCCAGGGATGGGGTGGTATGGACTTGGTGATGCTCAGGATAGACAGGGCGGCCGGGACACAGTGGCACTGGAGATGGGGTGATGGGGTCATGATGGCAGTGGGGACGGGGTGATGGGGACATGGTGATGCAGTGAATGAGGATACTGGGACGTGGTGGTGCTGGGGATGAAGTGACGCTGGTGACAGGGATGTGGTGGCACTGGGGACAGGGCAGTGGGGACATGACAGTGCTGGTGGTGATGGCAGGGCTGTGGCAGCTCTGGGGATGGAGCGGTGTGCGTATGGTGGTGCTGGGGTGGGGTGATGGGGCCACAGCAGCACCAGGGATGGGGACACTGCAGTGACATCCCTCCTGCCGCCCCCAGCTCTTTGACTACATCTCGGAGTGCATCTCTGACTTCCTGGACAAGCACCAGATGAAGCACAAAAAGCTGCCCCTGGGCTTCACCTTCTCCTTCCCCGTGCGGCACGAGGACATTGACAAGGTGAGGGGACGGCAGGGCGGGGGGACACGGAGCCACTGCGACCCCCACCCATGCTCCTTGCCCCCCAGGGCATCCTGCTGAACTGGACCAAGGGCTTCAAGGCCTCAGGAGCGGAGGGGAACAACGTGGTGGGGCTGCTGCGGGACGCCATCAAACGGCGCGGGGTGAGACGTCCCCCCCGGCCCCGCTGTCATCATGTGTGTCCTCCCCTGGGACCCACCGTCATCGCGTGTGTCCCCATCCTGGGTCTGCAGTCACCACGTGTGTCCCCATCCCGTGCCCACCCTCACCGTGTGTCCCCATCCCGTGCCCACGTCACCCCGTGTCCCTTCTGGCAGGACTTTGAGATGGACGTGGTGGCCATGGTGAACGACACCGTTGCCACCATGATCTCCTGCTACTACGAGGACCACCGCTGCGAGGTCGGCATGATCGTGGGTAAGGGGCCGTGGGGCCACAGCGGGGGGACACCGGGGGGCATGGAGCGGCCCCAGACCCCAACGCTGTCCCCCACCCCCGCAGGGACGGGCTGCAACGCCTGCTACATGGAGGAGATGCACAACGTGGAGCTGGTGGAGGGCGACGAGGGCCGCATGTGTGTGAACACAGAGTGGGGAGCATTTGGGGCATCAGGGGAGCTGGACGAGTTCCTGCTGGAATACGACCGCGTGGTGGACGAGACCTCGCTTAACCCCGGTCAGCAGCTGTAAGGAGTGGGGCGGCGGCGGCTCCTTCCCCATGTGGAATATGTGGGGTGGGGGGAACGGGGCCCTGACGCTGCGCCGTCCCCAGCTACGAGAAGATCATCGGGGGCAAATACATGGGGGAGATCGTGCGGCTGGTGCTGCTGCGGCTGGTGGATGAGAACCTGCTGTTCAGCGGGCAGACCTGCGAGAAGCTCAAGACGCGCGGAGCCTTCGAGACGCGCTTCGTGTCGCAGGTGGAGAGGTATGGGGTGGCCCTGGGGGTCCCTCGTGTCAGTGGGTGCTCCCCGTCCCCTCACCCCACCTTAAGGTCCCCGTCCTCTCTCCCCAGCTGCCCCGTGCGGGGTCCTCTGTCCCATCGCTCCATGGCAGCAATCTGCAGCTGCCCCATATTGGGTTCCCCAAGTCATTTCTCAACCCCACGCTGGTCTGTCCCTCATTGAGGTCCCCTGCCCCATCACCCCATGGCAGCCTTCCAGAACGGCCCCACATGTGGCTCCCCTGTCCCACTGCCCCACACTGGGGTCCCCCATCCCATTACCCCATGACAACCCTCTACAACTGCCCTATATTGGGGTTCCCTACCTCATTTCCTCAAGATAGACATTGAGCTCCCCTGCTCATTACTCTCCTGTGTCCCACACCGGGGTGCCCTGCTCCATCTCCCCACACCAGTGTCCCACACTGGGGTCGTGTCCCATCACCCCACACCAGCCCTCTACAACTGCCCTGGAGTCCCTTACCCATTGATGATCCCACTTTGTTGTCTTATCCCGTTGCCTCACTTTGGGGTCCCCTCCCCCATACCCCCACGCGAGACTGTCCCACACAGGGGTCCCCTGTGCCATCACCCTACAACAGCTGTCTCTGACTGTCCCCTTATTGAGGCCCCTGTGTCATCATCCTGTGACAACCCTCTACAGCTGCCCCATATTGGGGTTTCCTGCTTTGTTGCCTCACACTGGACATCAGGATCTCCAGCCCCATCTCCCCACGCCAGCGTCCTACATCAGGGTCTGCTTTGCCATCACCCAACTCACTCTAATGGCTGTCCCAAATCTTGTCACCCACATCAGCCCTCTATAGCTGCCCACATTGGAGTCCCCTATCCTACTGGCCTAGGTTGGTGTCCCCTATCCCATCGCTCCAGTGCGGGGCCCCCTTTTCTCTCATCCCATGCCAGCACTCCAGAACTATCCCCATTAGGATTCTCTGCCCCATCAGCCCACACCAGCCCTCCGCTGCTGTCCAGAGTTGGATTCCCAGTCCCATCACCCCACTTTGGTGCCCCACACCACCCTATGGCCATCCCCCATTCTACACACGGCTCTGTCCCACCGCAGCGACTCAGGCGACCGCAAGCAGATCTACAACATCCTCACAGCCTTTGGGCTGCTGCCCTCGGGGTCGGACTGCGACATCGTGCGCATGGTGTGCGAGAGCGTGTCCACACGGGCTGCCCAGATGTGCTCAGCTGGGCTGGCCGGCGTCATCAACCGCATGCGGGAGAGCCGCAGCCAGGAGACCCTCAAGATCACCGTGGGGGTGGACGGCTCTGTCTACAAACTGCACCCCAGGTGAGACCGTGGGGGGGTGTCACCCCCTCCCAACCTCCGTCCTCCTCTTTCCTCTTGCCCTGACGCTCCATGTTCTCCTTCTAACCCTAACCTTGACATAACTCGGTCCATAACCCTACCTTGAGGCATAACTCTAACCTTAGCCATAGTCCTCATTGCAACCATGATCCTAGCCCTAACCGTAACCAAAACCGTAATCCTAGCTCTAGCCACCATCCTGACCGTAACCCTAACCTTAACCCTAATCCTAACCCTAACCCTAGCAAACCAGTAACCCTAATCATAACCCTAATCTTAACCCTAACCCTAACCATGACCATAACCCTAATCCTAAATGTAATCCTAACCCTAACCATAACCACAACCCTAATCACAACCATAACCCTAACTGTAATCCTAACCCTAACCCTACTCCCACCCCTACCCCAAACCTTCTTCCTCCCCCCACAGCTTCAAGGACCGTTTCCACGCCACCGTACGACAGCTGACTCCCGGCTGCGACATCACCTTCATCCAGTCGGAGGAGGGCAGCGGGCGCGGGGCTGCGCTCATCTCGGCCGTGGCCTGCAAGATGGCGTGCATGATGGGGCAGTGAGGCGGACTGGGCGGCGGGGATGTGCCGAGGAGCCGGGACTGATGTGGGAAGGGCTCGGATGGCACCGGGATGGTGCCGGGGCTCCCCAATAAACGGGGTCGGCGTGGACTTCTCCTCTGGGAACGCTGTCCCAGCGTTGCTCTGTGGTGCAACTCCGGTGTCCCGTCCCTGAGACCCCTGGACCATTCTGGGGACGAGGACAGAGCGCTGGGGGAGCCGTGGCCCCACCCGTGGGGCAGCACCCTGTGACCCCAAACCTGACGGCCCCCTGGCCCAGGGGTCCCAAGCAGTGGAATTCAGCATCCCAACCCGCTCGGTTCTGGTGGTGACAGCCCTGTGGTGACATGTGCCATTTCTTGCCGCCGTGTGGAGCTCGGAGCAATCATCATGGGGCTAAAAACTGGGGGCCCCCAGTCCGGTGATCCCACAGGGGTTATGAGGGCACCTCGGGTGTCCTACAGGGGTGGTCTGGGGCTGCCACATGCGGATGGAGCCCCGTGGGGTTGGGGACCCCCTGGGGGTTTGGGGCTGCTGAGTGGCACCCCAGGGCATGGAGATCTCCTAGGGGCAGGGGTCATCTGGGGGCACCCCTGGGGTCTGGGAAGGAGCAGACAGCCCCTGCCATGGGATCCCATGCTCTGATTGGTCCCATCAGCTGCAGCATCTCCTGTGCTTTCGTGGGCTGTGGCCAAAAAAAGGATCTCCTGTGCTCTGGCTGGGAACAACAGGACAGGATCCGCTGGGCTCAGCCTGGCCCTCGTCACTGCGTCCCCACCATCACCGCATCCCGTTCATCACCACACCACCCGCACGTCCCCATGTCCCCACAGTGACCCCGTCCCTAAGCTCGCTGTGCACCTGCCCGCCACAGCCCCATCATTGAGGTCTCCACACGTCAGCCCCCATCCCCAGAGCCCCCGTGGCCAAATAAAACCCGAATCGAATGGGCGACGGCAGAGGTGAGCGGCTTTATTGCATGGGAACAGGGAGTGGGAGGAAGGCTGGGACGGGACTGTGGGTCTGCGTTTTGGGGTCCACACGCAGGATGTGGGGTCTGCACACAGGATGTGGGGCTCTGGCACAGGATGTGGGGCACAGGATGTGGGCTCTGGCCGCGCTCAGCCCTTGCACATCCCCAAGGTGGTGCACACAGAGCGGGGATCGTCGTCATTTTGCAGCGCATCGCTGAGCTGCTGCCGGAGCTTCTTCACCAGCTGCCTGCAGATACTCTTCTGGCGTTTCCCTGTACCGCACACCTTGTCCAGCGCTGTGTTGATGGCCTCCTATGGGTCCCGGCCCCATGGTGTCAGTGGGACTGCAGCCGCTGGGTCCCCTGAGCCCGCCAGGACCCCGCACACCCCACTCACCTCATCAGGGTCATCACCTACAATCTTCTGCAGCTTCTTCACCAGACCGACACAGGCTCTGCATTTAATCCCCTTGCCTGGTCCCATTGCATCTCCTTCAGCTGCGTCCCACTGTGCGGACAACACAGACCCTCAGGGTGCTGCCACCCATCCTCCCACCCCATGTCCCAACCCGGTGTGGGGCCGCCCCACAACGTGCCCCATGGCCAGGGCGCATCCTCACCGCAGCTGAGCCGTCCCCCAGCAGGTGCCATTGCTGCTCCCAGTGGCTCCCGGCAGCCACGTCCTGGTGCTCATCACGGGGCAGCTCAGTCACTGCCACCTGCACAGCTGGAGGTGCAGGGTGTCACCACGCTGCCCCATAGCCACCCAACACTGGGCTGGAGCATACACTGGTCACTGATATCCCTGTGTGCCCCGGGTGTCTCCAGTACCCACCCTGTCCCCATGTGCTCCTGACCCCACTGAACATCACCATCCCCGCTGTCCACAGGTTCCCACACAGAGCCCCTTCCCCATGCCGTCACCTCCACTATCTCCATGTCCCCATGCTAGACTCTGGCCCCACGACCCCATGTTCCCATCCCCACGTTTTCCCCACGTGTC
>NW_011118163.1:19815-20251 GCF_000146605.3 Meleagris gallopavo
GGGGGCTTCGGGTGGTACGGAGCGATGGGGGGGGATCATCTGAGGGGGCTGCAGATACCGGGGAGTGACCTGGGGGGCGGGTTGGGGGTTATTAGGAGCCAGGCAGGGATTCTTGAGGCACTGTGGGGAGTTTTCAGTTGCCAGAGAGCTTAAGGAGTGTTTTGAGGGGCTTCGTCTGCCAGGGAGTGATACTGAGGGACCTTGGGGGAATTTGAGCACCAGGGAGTGATTGGGGGGAGGGGAGGGGGCAGGTGCCAGGGATTGACTGGAGAGGCAGTTTGGGGATTTCAGATGTCAGGCAGCAAGTTAAGGAGCATCTTCAGGGACTTTAGATACCAGGGTGTGATCTGGGGGAGCATTCTGGGGAGGGTTCAAGTGCCAGAGAATCTTTGGGGGGCATTCAGGTACCATGGAGTTATTTGTAGGGGGGGCGTTT
>NW_011118163.1:20271-23606 GCF_000146605.3 Meleagris gallopavo
TTTGGGGGCCTTAAGGTGCCCCAGAGTGATGGGGAGCAACGTTCGGGAGACTTCGAGGGCATTTGGGGCACATTTTGGGGTTCCTCACACTCCCCTTCACCTTGCAGCCCTGCAGCCATGTTCTCAGAGGTCACCCCCCAGCCGGGGCACACCCTGCTGGGCCCCCCCTCGGCCGAGCCCCCCACCTTTCCCCGCGCCGGTAGCGACTTTGCCGACCGCTCGCAGCCCTTCCGCCTGGGGGAGCGCAGCTTTGGCCGGCAGTACGCACACCTCTACGCCACGCGGCTGCTGTGCATGCGGCCCCGCCTGGAGCAGCAGGCACGGCTCCGATGGGGTGAGACCCCCCGTGCCCCTCGTCCTCATCGTCACCCCTCAGTCCCTCGCTGCTCCCCACTTTTCCTTTCCCCCCGAGGGACCCCCACATGCTGTCCCATTGTCCTGTGGCGTGCAGCGCGCTTCTGAGATCTCTTTTTCTTTTTGGAACGCAGAGCTGCCCCCCAAGGCACACAGAGCGGGGGTTGGAGCTGGGAAGGAGTGCTCAGCTCAGCAGGCTGCTTCCTGCCTCCAGGCAATCACATTCCTGGTGTTGTTGGTGCCGTTCCCAGCTTCCCCCTCCCCTCTCATCCCATCCCAGTGCCAAACCCTCACCCGTTCTGTGTATGGGACTGGCTCATCGCTCATCCCAATATACTTCCCACCCCAAAACCCAGTGGGGTGACAAAGCCTGGAGGGAGACCCCAGACAAGGGGACACCCTTCGATGGCTGCTTTCCCAGCACTGAAACAGGATGAGGGGTTTGCTCCGGAGGCCTTGAAGCTCCAGGGGAGCGTTTTGGGGAGCGGTTGCAGCGTGGTGGGGGGAGGAAGCAGTGGGTACAGGCTGAGCCACACGGCCCTGCAGGTGATGGCGTGCTGCTGCGGAAGCTGTGCCAGCTGCAGGCAGGCGAGCGGTGCTGCGTGGTGGGGACGCTCTTCAAGGCCATGCGGCTGCAGCCCTCCATCCTGCAAGAGATCAACGAGGAGGTAGGGGTGACCCCCCCGCCCTGCTGCTTCCTCCTTGGCCGCCATGCTGGCGGCACGCTAAGTGAAAGCAGCCCGGCGCCGGCACGCAGCTGGAGAGCAGCTCCAAGAGGCCACGCACCCCACAAACCTGGGGAATCGCTCTTGTCGTGTCCCCCTCAGCACAACCTGGTGCCGCAGCCCCCCCTGGCCAAGTATGTGGACCCATCGGATGAGCTGGTGCTGGAGGACGAGCTGCAGCGCATCAAGCTGACGGGGAGCATTGAGGCGTCGAGGCTGGTGACAGGTAGGGGATGGCATGGGGTGCTGGTGGCCTGGAGCGCGATGGTGAGGCTGAGCGCTCCCCCACTCGCTGCAGGCGCTGTGCTCGCCGTGTATGGCCACGAGCAGGAGGATGGGAAGTTTGTGGTAGAGGAGCACTGCTTCGCCCACCTGCCCCCGCAGCTGCCGTGGCAGGGGCCCAGCACCGATAGGTGAGTCCTTGTAGCATCCCTGCTGTGTCTCCGTACCCTGGGGACCATTCGTCCCATCCGTCTGGAGGGACACAATGGGGGCTGCAGTCTTCTGCCCACCTCCTGCCCAGGTTTGTGTTGCTGGCCTCCGGGCTGGGGTTGGGCAGCGGCAGCGGCGAGTCCCTGCTGGGCACACAGCTGCTGGTGGATGCGGTGACGGGGCAGCTGGGTGCTGAGGGCCAGCAGAGCTGTGCTGCGCTCATCTCCCGCGTCCTGCTGGCTGGGAACCTTCTGAGCCAGAGCACACAGAGCCGTGACAGCCTGCACAAGGTATGGTGAAAGTGGGGGGCCCAGCAGGAGGGAGGGGGGGGTGGAGAGAGATCATGCTCCTCACCGCATCCTCACTGCTGCAGGCCAAGATTGACCAGAGACACAAGCTGCCAGCGTGGAGGCGGTGAAGATGCTGGATGAGATCCTGCTGCAGCTCTGTGTGAGTGCCTGGGCTGGCAGAGCAGCTCCCGCAGCCCCTCGGGCCCCCAACAGCCCCACTCTGCCTGCAGAGCTCCGTGCCTGTGGACGTGATGCCTGGAGAGTTTGACCCCACCAACTACACGCTGCCACAGCAGCCGCTGCACCGCTGCATGCTGCCCCTCTCCAGCGCCTACCCCACACTGCAGCTCGTCACCAACCCTTACCAGGCTGACGTGGATGGCGTCCGGTGAGGCACGGAGTGTCACCAAGGCTGGGATGCCACTGGTGGCGTGGGGTTCTGGTGTTGCACTGAGTGCACAACAAGGTTGTGCTGAGTACAAATCCTCAAAATACAGATTTTTGGGGACGTCGGGGCAAAACATCAGCGATATCTTCAAGTACAGCAGCATGGATGACTACCTGGAGATCCTGGAGTGGACGCTGCTGGCAGGACACATCAGCCCCACGGCCCCCGACACACTGGGTAAGGGGCTGCGGGGTCCCAGTGCCACGCAGTGGGGTACAGGGTCAGATTCCCCAGCTCACTCTACTCCTCCAGGCTGCTACCCCTTCTACAACTCTGATCCCTTCATCCTCACCGACTGCCCACACGTTTACTTCTGCGGCAACGCGCCCAAGTTCCAGTCCAAGCTGCTGACAGGTGAGTCCCTGCTGCTGCCCATCCCCATCCCCGTCCCCCCTCGTGTTTGACGCCCACCTGTCCTGCAGGGGAGGATGGGCAGCGGGTGCTGCTGGTGGCAGTGCCAGCCTTTAGTGCCACGCAGACCGCCTGCCTCGTCAACCTGCGCGACCTCAGCTGCCAGCCCATCAGCTTCTCCGTCTTTGGTGCCGAGGATGACAGTGACATGGAGGTGGGGCAGTGACAGCACGGCACAGACATCACCTCATCCCCCTCTGGCGCTGTACGGTGGGAGAAGCAATGCGGTGCTGCTACCAATACAGCTTTGTTTATTTGTGTAACAAAACCGCGCCAGGGCCCTGCCCCGCTTCCTCTGTGCCCGGCCGCAGTGCCACCGCCAGCTGCCCGGGCACGGGGCTGTGTCTGTGTGCCTGCCCAGCCCAGGGGCTCCAGGAGCACGGGATGGTGCCCACACAGAGCACCAGGAGGCGGGAGCGAGGGGCCGGGCGTCCCCTAATCGCCAAAGTTCACGGTGTAGGTCTCTGCGGTGGTGAAGGGCTGCGCCGTCCCCGTGCCCGCATCCCACATCTCCGTCACCGTCACCAGCTCGGTCACCACCTCCGTTTCGGTCTCCATCTCCCACGTGCCTGCTGTGGGCGGCTCCTGGCTCCAGGGCGCGTTCGTGGTGCTGCTGAACGGGACGGGCAGCACCGTGCTGGGCGGCGGGGCCGTGGGGACAGAGGCGGTGGCGGC
>NW_011118163.1:23626-30308 GCF_000146605.3 Meleagris gallopavo
CGCGGCGGATGGGCCGGTTCCCGTTCATGGCCATGATCTCGCGGATGCGCTTCCAGTTGGAGCGCGCCAGCACGAAGTTGCACTGCGTGGCCCCGATGTCGTAGAAGACGCTGCAGGTCTTCGTGCTGGGGTTGTAGCCCTCGGCCCGCGCCGACACGCGGTACTCGCCCGGGTTCAGGATGCGCCAGTAGTCCCCGCCGCTGGCTGCGGGTGGCGAGGGGGTGAGGGGGCTGCGGGGCCGTCGCCGTGCCAATCCCGTGACATCCCACCCCAGCTCCTACCTGTCCTGATGCTGTGCTTGACGCCGCTCACCACGATGGTGGCATTGGCGATGGGCTCTCCCTGCTGGTCCGTCACCAAACCCTTGATCCCCCGGTGGGTCTGCACAAAAGGGGACGAGGGTGGCACGTTTGGTTATGAGGCTACCAGTTCCTGGCACCGGTTTCCCTTGCCTACCTGCTCCATGAAGGTGAGCAGCGACTCTTTGTTGTTCTCCCACTCCTGCTGCAGCTCGCTCTCATGGGGGAACTTGTCGCAGCCCAGGTAGATGGAGAGCTCCAGGCAGTTGGTGTGCAGGTAGCTGAAGTCATTCATGCCTGCCAAAATCCCAGTGGGATCGGTGCTGCAGGTCACCACCTCCCCCACCCCCCAGCTCATTGTCACAGCAGAATCCTTTAGGTGGGAACGTCTCTTAAGACCAGTCCAAGGGGTTCCACCTCGACGCCCACTTACTGCCGGCGCGGGGCCGCCACTTGGCCCCCTGCACGATGCCCATGGCGTCGGTGACGTCCTGCGCGTGGCAGCCCCCGCGGAAGGTCTCTGTCATGGTGAGGTGTGCCGAGGCGTAGGAGATGGCCAGCCAGCGGAACACGGCATGGTCGGGCGTCTCGTGCACCTCGGGCTGCTCGTCGTCCTCATCCTCGTCCAGCGGGCGCGGGGCTGCGGGGGTCTCACTGTGGGGCCGCGCTGCGTCGAAGGGGAAGGAGACCAACTTCTCCCCACCCTGCAGGTTGGCTCCCAGCACAAAGGGGTTCTTCTCCATCCAGGCCATGACGGCTCGCGTCTCCACGGCCACCTGGAGAGGGGACGCTGTGCCACCCGTCCCATTGTGCCACCGCCGTGCTGGCGGGGTGGGTGTCCCCTCACCGCGGCGGCGTCCTGCAGGTAGTGCTCCGGGATGGGGATGTGGTGGCCCGGGAAGCGGTGCGGCACCAACTGCCGCTCCTCGGCTGCCCACAGCGGGGACGTCAGGTCAGGGAAGTTCTCAAAGAGGTCGAAGCCCTCCTCTGTCCAGTGGCCCAGCGCCCAGTTGCCCAGCTCGGAGCCCTGAGGGAGCGGTGACAGTCCCGCGGTGACCCCGGTGCCACCACCACCCCAGTGCCACCATCATCCTGGTGCCACCGCTGCCCCATTTCCACCACCTCCCACGTGACACTACTGTCTTAGTGCCGCCACCCCAATTCCACCACCGTCCCACAGCCACCACCCCAGTGCTACCATCCCAGTGCCAACATCATCCAGTGTCACCAGCATCCGATTGCCACAATCATCTCACTGCCACCATCTGAGTGCTACCATCCCAGTGCCACCACCACTCCAATGCCTCCACCATCCCATGTCTACCATCCCAGTGTCACCACTACAGTGCTACCATCCCAATGCCACCACCATCCCAATGCCACCACCTCCCCAGTGCCACCACCCGCAGCTCCCCGCTCTCACCGCCTCCTGTGCCAGCTCGTAGCCATCAGGGTTGAGCGCTGGCACGAGGTGGATGCGTGTCTCAGTGACCAGGCTGCGCACACGGGGGTTGCCATCCTGGTACTCCTTGCACAGGAACTGCATCAGCAGCAGCAGCAGCTCGCGGCCCAGCGCCTCGTTGCCGTGCAGCCCTGCCGTGTAGCGGAACTCGGGCTCTCCTGTGGGGAGCCATGGCTATGGGGTGTGTGGGGTGCGTGGGGTGGGGGTGAGGCCACCCAGCCCTACTGCGTATGGGGCAGCACAGCCACCGGTGGGATCAGGGCCTGGGTTGGCTTTGGGGTCAGAGTTAGGGTTAGGGGCGGCTTTAGTTAGGCTAGGGTGAGGGTTAGCTGTAGATTTAGGGTCATGGTTAGGGTTGGGGTTAGCTTTAGGGCGAGTGTTAGCTTTAGAGTCAGGGTTAAGGTTAGGGCTAGAGTTAGTTTTAGGTTCAGGTTTAGGGTTAGGATTAGGGTTAGCTTTAGAGTTTGGATAATATTTAGGGTTAAAGTTTGCAATTAGGGTAAGGGTTTGGTGTTAGCACATAGGTAAGGGTTACGATTAGTGCTTAGGGTTAGGGTTGAGTTGTGGATTAGGCCAACATTGGGGTTAGGTATACAGTTAAGGTTGGGGGTAAAGTTTGGCATTAGGGGTGAAAGTTATGGTTGGTTTTAAGGTTGCATTTGGATTTAGGATAATGGTTAGGCTTAGATTTAGAGTTGAGGTCAGTGTTTTGGTAAGGGCTAGGGCTAGGGTAGGGTAAGGGTTAGGGTTATATTTAGGGTTAGAGTTAGGGTAGGGTTATGGTTAGGGTTATATTTAGGGTTAGGGTTATGGTTAAGGTTATATTTGGGGTTAGGGTTAGGGCTAGTGTTAGGGTTAGGGTGAAGGTTATCGTTAGGGTTATATTTGGAGTTAGGGTTATATTTGGGGTTAGGGTTAGGGCTAGTGTTAGGGTTAGGGTGAAGGTTATCGTTAGGGTTATATTTGGAGTTAGGGTTATATTTGGGGTTAGGGTTAGGGTAGGGTTAGGGTTAATGTCAGGGTAAGGCTTTGGCCATTGCTGCAGTGGGACAGGATTAGTGTTAGGGTTCCCTTAAGGCACAGGAGTAAGGGTGTAACAGTGACAGAACTCAGGTCAGTGCCCCCACGTCCCCCCCTCACCCGTCTCGTGCTCCCCCGGGTTGTCAGAGATCTCCATGGCGTAGATCTTCAGCCCACGCGAGCTCTTGCCGATGTTGTAGATGCGGGTGATGGTGGGGCACTCCTCATTCACCACCTTCATCAGCTGCGGGGGGAGAGGACAGGCGCTGGGAGGCAGCGTGGGGACATGGCTGGGACGGTGCCACCGAACCCACCTGCCTCATGTCCTTGTAGCTGTGGTGACGGAAGTCCAGGTTGTCGGCTGATGTCACCTCGTTCTGCTGCGCATAGTAACTGCTGACAGCTGCGGGGACAGCGATGTGGCCGCGGTGTCCCGGGGTCCACCGCCCCTGTGTCCCCTCCCCGTTGCCACTCACGGGAGAGGGGACAGCCCAGCACCTCCAGCCGCAGGCACAGGCTGCCGTTCCACGTCTGCGGATACACGCGGATGTAGCGGGCCACCATGGGCTCGGGGAACTCGGTCAGCACCGGCGTGTCCTTGTCCACGTTGCCATAGAACTTCTGGGAACGGGGCACAGCGGGGTGGCACCGTGTCCCCATTGCGTCCCCACGTCACCCCGTGCCCCCCGTACCATCTCCTCGTAGCCGTTGGTGTACATCACCCAGTTCTGACTGTCGTTGCTGAAGCCCACGTAGAAGCTGGTGACGAAGTCCTCGCTGCAGGAGGGACGAAGGGGACAACGTGGGACCCCCGCAGTGCCACCCTCAGCCCCGCAGCCCCCCGCCACCCGCCGGCCCCGTACTGGATCTGGGAGTCCCGTCCCTGGGTGATGACGCCGGTGAACTTGGTGGTGCGGCGCGTGTCCACCTCCAGCCAGTGTGCACGGCTGTCGTCCTCTGCGCACCACGCACCATCAAAGAAATCGTCCTCGTTGGGACCCGCCTGGGGACAGCAAGGGGACACGGATGGGGTGAGGTGGGGACAGGGATAGGAATGGGGATGGAGATGGGATGGGGATGGGATGGGGACAGGATAGGATGGGGATGGAGATAGCAATGCGGTGATGATGGAATAGGGATGAGATGAAATGGGAATGGGGATAGGGACTAAAATTGCGATGGAGTCATGGTGGGATGGGATGGAAAGGAAATAGGGAAAGGGATTGAGACAGTGATGGGGTGACGATGGGATGGGGATGGGGATCAAGATAGCAATGGAATGATGATGGGATGACAATGCGGTAGAACAGGATAGGGACTGAGATAGCAATGGGGTGATGATGGAATGAGGATGGGGGTGGAATGGGATGAGGGCAGAATGGGAACACGGGTAGGGATGGGATAGGATGAGATGGGGACAGGACAGGGATGGGGATGGGATAGAGGAGAAGGCGGATACGGGATGGGGACTGGATGGACGCCCACCTGCATGTTGAGGCGGCCGCGCTGCGCACCCAGCCCATGACGCAGCATGGAAGAGGCCAGGATCTGGTCATCCTCCACACGATGGGACTCCATCCCGATGGGAGGGCACCCTGTGGGGACAGGGGACAGGAAGGCCATGGCACTGCAGCGTAGTGGCCCCGAACACAGGGATGGGAACACTCACTCGTCTTCTCTTCTGGTGGTGCCAACTCATCCTCATCTGGCTCCCACTTCTTCCCACCTGGCTTTTTGGTTTTTCCTAGAGAAAAGGGCCACAGTGACGGGGCACAGGCTGAGTGGGGACGCAGGGTTGGGGGCACCCACCTTTGCTGTCCTGGCCCTTCTCCTCTGCCCACGGATCCTCCTCCTCCTCCTTGCTGCTGCCGCCCTTCTTGGGCTTCCCTGGTGGGAGAGCATCATAAGGGATGGGAACAGGGACAGATGTGGGAATGGGAAAGGGATAGAGATGGTACAGGGACAAGGACAGGGATAGGACAGGGACAGGGATCAGACAGGGACAAAAACAGGACAGTCGGAGATAGGGATGGGGACAGGGCTGTGCCACTGCCTCTCACACGGCTTCAACTTCTCCTCATCTGTCTCCATCTCCTCCTCTTTCTCCGGCTGCTTCTTGGGCTTGGGCGGTGGGAGCAGCCCGTAGCCAACTATGGGGTGGGGATGGGAGTGAGGGGCTGCGATGCCTCTTGGAACCCTGCAGAGCCCCCTGGGAGCAGGGGATGGGTCCGGGGGTCACTCACAGTCGTCGTAGTCGGGTCGCTCCCAGCCCTCCTCGTAGTCACGCTCCGTCACGGGGCCGGGCAGCGGTGCGGGGGGCTCCTCTGGTGTGGCTGGGGATGGCCAAAGGGTTTGGGGTGCCTATGGGGTCCCCTATGCCCCTGCAGGGTCAACGTGTCCCTACGGTGTCTTCATGCTACTGTGAGGTCCCCCCTTATCACATGGGGTCCCCACATCCCTGAAGGGTTTCCTCTGTCTCCATGAGATCCCTACAATCCCATGGGCTCCTCCATGTCCCTTTGGGATCCTCTATAGCCCCTATAGGGTCCCCATGTCCCTGCAGAAACCTGCGCATCTCTACAGGATCCCTGCAACTCTTGTGAGGTTCTCATGTCCCTGCTGAGTTCACATGCCATTATGGGGTCCCCACATCCCTGCAGAAACCCATATATCCCTGTGGAATGTTCATATCCCATGGGATCCCTGTAACCCCCATGGAGTCTCCATGCCCCTGCAGGAACCTGGATGTCCCATGGGATCCCCACGCTCCTGTAGGGTCCCCCTGGGCCTATAGGGTCTCTGGTTGTGTAGCGTCCCCATTTCCACACAGGAACCCACCCATCCCCATGGGATCCCTCTACCTCTAGAGGTCCCCGTGCCCTTATATAGAGTCCTAATGCCCACATAAGGGACCTCCACGTCCCCATCGATGACCCCTGTAGGATCGCCATGCCTCCATGGGGCTCCCTGCACCCCCACACACCGGGATGTCCCCATGCCCTCCCCATCCCTGGTGACCCCAAACCCCACTCCCAGCCCTGGGGTCACCCCCATCCCCGTGTCCCTGCACTGACGAGGCGCCGTCTCCGGTTGGGGCCAGACCCGGTCGGGTTTCCTCCTGTTTGGGGGTTTGCGGGGCTTCTGCTGCCGCCGGATGTACTCAACTGGGGGCAGAGGAGGACACTGATTGTGGGGCCGTGAGGGGATGAGACCCCACGGTCCCCCGTGAGCCCCAGCACCATACAGTCCTCATAGTCCTCCCGCTCCAACTGCTCGTTGTAGTCCAGCGTCGGCGGCTCCGGCTCCTCGGGGACCTCTGCAGGGTGACACGGGGACGTGGGACACGGAGGTCGGGTGGTGACATTAGGATGTGGGGTGGGCACAGGGAGGTGGCGGCACGGGGTGGCTCTCACCTGCCTCAGGCTCAGGGCGTCGATCCTCCCGGCCCCACTCCCAGCGCTGGGTCGGCCGCTCCTCCAGCTCTTCTGGGGACAGGGACACAGGAGGGGTGTCGGGGTGGGACATGGCTGGCGTTGCGCTTTGCCCCAAAAGAGCCCCTTGGTGCCGCCCCCCCGCTCACCTCGGTCTCTGCCATCCTCCTCCTCCTCCTTCTCCTCGGGGACCCACGGCTGCCCCACAGACAGCGATGTCCCGGGTCCGTCCTCACCCCGCGGGGGCTGTGGGGCTGTGGGGGGCTCCCAGGGGGTGTCGGGTGGCTGCGGTGGCCTCGTGTCCAGGGGCTTCTTGGTGGCCTTGGGGGGCTTCTCCTTGGGGGGCTTCTCCTTGGGGGGTTTCTCCTTGGGGGGCCTCTCCTTGGGGGATTTCTCCTTGGGCTTCTTGGAGCCCTTGGGGGGCTTTTCGGAGCCTTTGGGGGGCTTCTCCTTGGGTTTCTTGGGGGGTT
>NW_011118163.1:32195-32972 GCF_000146605.3 Meleagris gallopavo
CTCCCACGTCCGCACCCTTTCCTGCTTGAGTCAGCGGCATCTGACTGCTGCTTCCGGGTGTCCCGCGGCTGTTGGGGCGTCTGCCTGTTTGTCTGGGTGTCCGTCTGGCTGTCCTCCTGTCTGTCCGTTCACGTGGCTGTCTGTCATTTGGGGAGTCCAGCGGTCAGGTTGTCCGTCTGTCTATCCATCAGGGTGTCCTGCCCGTCCTTTTCCTTCTGTGTTTGTCCAGGTGTGCATCTGTCTGTGTAACTCACAGGGGTGTCTGTCTGTCCAAGTGTCTGTTCATTGGGGTGTCCATCTCTCTGTTGGGTTGTCCATCTGTCTGTTGGGGTGTCTGCCTGTCCATTGGAGTGTCTGTGGTGGGGATTGTGTCCATCTGTCTGTTGGGGGTGTCCATCTGTCCCTTGGGGCATCCATTGTCCGTTGGGGTGTCTGTTGGAGGATGGTGTCCGTATGTCTGTTGGGGCACCCATCTCTCCATAGGGCGTCTGTGGTGGGGGTCTGACCACACTTCTGTCTTTCTGTCCATCAGGGCATCCATCTCCCTCTTGGGGTGCCAACCCGTCTGTCCATCCGTCCATCGCTCTCCCCACCGCCTTCCCAACACCATGTACACGGCCCTCCCCAAAAGGTCCCACACCCTCCACACCCTCCCCCCACCCTATAACCCCCAAGGACCCCCTCACCCAACGCCCCCTTCTCCCCTGCCAGCGGTTCCCCCTTCGGCCCCGCGCCCACCCGCCCTGGGCTGCACATCTGGCGCGTGGAGAAGCTGCG
>NW_011118164.1:0-1529 GCF_000146605.3 Meleagris gallopavo
GGAGGGGCAGCGCGCCGCAGGGGGCGTGGTTTGCCAGAAGCCCCGCCTCTTCTTTCCCCTCATTGGTCCGTGACGTCAACGGGGTCGGAGCTCCGCCCCTTCGTGCCACTGCCCCATAGCGGGACCCACAGCTGCCCCGTAGCCCCACAGCCCTGCCCCATAGCCCCATATCCTGCCCCATAGCCCCACATCCTGCCCCATAGTCCCATATCCTGCCCCATAGCGCTTCCCCACAGCACTGCCCTATAGCCTCCATGGAGCCCCACATCTTGCCCCACAGAGCCCCACTGGGCAATCCCATACCCTGCCCCATAGCTCGGCCCCATAGCCTCCATGGAGCCCTATTGGGCAGCCCCATACCCCACCCCATAGCTCTGCCCCACAGCGCTGTGCCTCGTGGCCCCGCCCCTTCGTGGCTCCGCCCCCTTCCGTGGCCCCGCCAACTCCCTCTTGACCACGCCCTATTTATAAACCCCGCCCTTCGTGGCCCCGCCCCTTTGTCTGTCTCGTGCCGTGATTGTGACGTAACCGCGGGGAGGGGGCGGGGCCGGGGCGCGGCCATAACAGAGTGAACCCAACGCGGTCCCGCCTTTTTTTTCCCTCGTGACGTCACTTCCATGCGCCGGCGGCGGCGCGCGGTGATGACGTCACGGCCATGGAGCAGTACCGGGGAATGACGGACGCCGAACTGCTGCGGCGGCTGCGGAGGGGCCGAGAGGGTGGGGGGCCCGGGGGGGGGGGCTCTGTGGGGTCCCTGTGGGGATCTGTGGGGCACATTGGGGTCTCTAAGGGGTCTCTATGGGGTCTATGGGGCATCTTGGAGTCTCTATGGGGTCTCTATGGGGTCTTTATGGGGTCTATGGGGCACATTGGGGTCTCTATGGGGTCTATGGGGCACATTGGGGTCTCTATGGGGTCTATGGGGCACATTGGGGTCTTTATGGGGTCTCTATGGGGTCTATGGGGTCTGTCGGGCACATTGGGGTCTCTATGGAATCTATGGGGCACATTGGGGTCTCTATGGGGTTTCTATGGGGTCTATGGGGCACATTGGGGTCTCTATGGGATCTATGGGGCACATTGGGGTCTCTATGGGGTCTCTATAGGGTCTCTATGGGATCTATGGGGCACATTGGGGTCTCTATTGGGTCTCTAAGGGGTCTCTATGGGGTCTGTGGGGCACATTGGGGTCTCTATGGGATCTATGGGGCACATTGGGGTCTCTATGGGGTTTCTATGGGGTCTGTGGGGCACATTGGGGTCTCTATGGGATCTATGGGGCACATTGGGGTCTCTATGGGGTCTCTATGGGGTCTCTATGGGGTCTCTATGGGATCTATGGGGCACATTGGGGTCTCTATGGGATCTATGGGGCACATTGGGGTCTCTATGGGGTTTCTATGGGGTCTATCGGACACATTGGGGTCTCTATGGGATCTATGGGTCTCTATGGGGTCTCTATAGGGTCTCTATGGGGTTTATGGGGCACATTGGGTTCTCTATGGGGTCTCTATGGGGTCTCTATGGGG
>NW_011118165.1:0-424 GCF_000146605.3 Meleagris gallopavo
ACCATTACTGATGTACTGATAACACAGCTTTACTTTGCCCACACCAGCTCTCCATACCCTTCACAGGAGCATTGGACAATCAGCAGTGCCACAGGAAGATAAAAGCAAACATCAGCTGCACCACTTGAAAGCTGGTATGGCAAAAATCTATGCAATCCTTATTTTCAGTTGATCTAAAATGAGCTTCATTTTGTCATTTGATCAGAAGCAGATTTATGTGATTTTGGACATTAAACATTTGAAGTAGTATGCACACATGTACTGCCTTGCTTCAAAAACAAAACAAAAACTTAGTATTTAAGGAGCAAAATACTAGTAGATCAGTGGATCTACTGAAGCAAATGATAGAGAAAATATATATGCAGACTGCATGTTTCGTGGTTTTGTTTGTTTGTTTGTTTTTGTTTTTAAAGAAAAAAGCCCC
>NW_011118166.1:0-418 GCF_000146605.3 Meleagris gallopavo
GATGAGGAGAAGTTGATGATCCAGAGAGCCATTTAGAGAAAAGTGAGCTTCAGAGCAGAGCTGTGGGGAATGGCTGTAGCCCACAGGACCACTGCACCTCCTCTATTTTCTCATGGATGGGAATTGGGAGCACTGCTGGAACGGAGGAGCTGAGCAGTCTCTGTGCTTGGCAAATTGTTCTGTTTGTTTGTTTGCTGGGGATAATTAGAGGCTGCATGGTGCGTGCAATGGGGACATTTGGCCTTACCTGCAGCTGGTGAGAAAGCATCTCAGCTGGTGGCTGGGGATTAGGCAGTTCCAGGTTCTGCCTGAGATGGAAATGCTTCCCATTGGAAACCTGTGCCAGGGACAGCCCTCAGCAGGGCCCAGCTCCTGCCCAAGCACCTGAGTGTTTCAATTGCCCCAGCTCCCGGGCCAG
>NW_011118167.1:0-317 GCF_000146605.3 Meleagris gallopavo
AAACTTTTTTTTTTTTGCCTTGACATTTTTTAAAACCTTGTAAAGTAAAAAAAATGTCTGCTGTATCAGACACTTCTCTCAATTTTGTGTCATCTCTGGGAGGTGCACTCTCTCCCATCATCCAGGTTATTAATTATTCTAAACAGTATTTGTCCCATTACTGATCCTGCGGTACACCACTGCAGACCGGCCTTCACCTGTACTTTGTGGCACCAGGTATGAGCCTATCTTCTGCTGAATCTGCCACAGCCTAAACTCTGACTTGGGGAATTTGCCTCATTTTCATACATGTTAGATTCACAGAACACTAAAAAAAA
>NW_011118168.1:0-379 GCF_000146605.3 Meleagris gallopavo
CTTGCCAATGGAGAGCACCAACCAGGGCTGGAGAGCCAGGGTCGGGCAAGCTTCCATGCCACGCCTGGCTGCCGAAACTCAGGTGAGTGAGGGAAGCAAGGGGAGGGAGGCTGAGAGCATGGCAAGGGATTGGAGCTGTTGTTGTGAGGTTTTTTGGAAGCTGATCCTGGCGCCAGGTAGCCAGGCTTTTTGCTTGGATGATAGGCATTCATGTGCAAAACAGCATTGTCTGCAGATTTACTTGCTCCTGGTTGCAGCAAAAAGCAAACAAGAGAAATCCCTCTTTTTGGATTGCTAAATGGTGACTGCCTACCCAAGAGTGTCTGTTCTGATTACCCGGGGACAAAGATGTTTGCCAACCTGTATTCCTAAAAGGCAT
>NW_011118169.1:0-428 GCF_000146605.3 Meleagris gallopavo
GACCACTATAATCATCTAGTTTCAACGCCCTGTGTGCAGGGTCACCAACCACTAGACCAGGCCACCGACAGCCACATCCAGCCTGGCCTTGAATGCCTCTAGGGACAGAGCATCCACAACCTCCTTCTTTGTTTCATTAGATTGCATTCATATGATCAGTCAGGTCCTCACAGTGGTAACATGAATTGCCTTCCTAAATCTTCCTCACTCCAAGCAGTACTGTTACCAGGCTAGCTCTGAACACTTTCCACATTTGAAGTTTTCAAGACAGCAGTCACCATGACCACAACGCAAACCTTTGTATAAGCTGCTCAAGGAATCAAAGTTTTGTCGTAGCTTTCTTTAATAAGCCTACTTCAAATATAATTTTCAGCTTTTCGCAAAGGCTTTTAGAGAACAGGTAAAGTTAATTCTACAGCATGCAATAA
>NW_011118170.1:0-2186 GCF_000146605.3 Meleagris gallopavo
GCCAACCACTAGACAAGGCTGCCCAGAGCCACATCCAGCCTGGCTTTGAATGCCTCCAGGGATGGGCATCCACAACCTCCTTGGGCAACCTGTTCCAGTGTCACCACCCTCTGTGTGAAAAAACTTCCTCCTAATATCTAACCTACACCTCCCCTGTCTCAGTTTAAAACCATTCCCCCTTGTCCTATCACTGTCCACCCTCATAAACAGCTGTTCCCTCTCCTGTTTATATGCTCCCTGCAGATTCATTCCTGAAAAGGAGATGGGAATCACTCCTGTTTATGGAGGCGGTGGTGGCAGAGCAAGCCAGCCAAGACACTCTCCCCAGCCCTACACCACTGAGCCACTTGGAGCCCCCTCAATGCTGATTTACACAGCCCAGATTCAGGGGCAATGGAGCGAGTCATCCTCAGCAGGCTGACTCCTGGCCACGCCAGAGCTGCTGGGGCCAGCAGGACCGGGCCCCCTACATTTCCATGCTCCCTGCACATACAGGGCTGGAAGCCAGGGCCAATCAAGAGTGGTGGCCCTGGCCCCCCTACAGCCCCTTGATGTCTGGTCCCACTCTCTTTCCACTTGCTAAGGCCTCCCGCTCCATCACTGTTGAGAGATGCTGCCTAAGCAGCTCCCAGCCCCACTCCCTTCAGGGAGGGCTGCTGCAGGGGGAGCACCAGGAAGAAAAACTCCAAAGCACAAAGCAGCAACTGAGAGGCAGCCCCAGGATGATGCCTCCTGTTTATTCATGGGCTGCAGCAAGCATCTATGCTACAGCAGTGGGAGTACCCAGGGATGTGGGGCAGTTGGAACAGGGAGCCAGGCAGGGATGTCCCCGTCTGCCACCATGGTCTTCTATAGCAAGCTGGTGGGTGGGGACAGGCACAGCCTCCAAGCAGATGTTCTGCCTCACCCCATCATGAACTTTTATCCCAAGGAATGACCTCCAAAGTGAGTCAGAGCTGCCCATATGGGCATGAGCTCTCTGGCAGCACCTGGTGACTGGGAAGCCAGATCTTTGGCTGCAGGAAGGGGCCACTTCCTCTGCACACAGACCAGGTGACAACAGCCCGGGTACCACACCCAGCTCTGCCATCCCTGATAGCACAAGGATATTGGAAACATAGGAAAAAGAAAAAAAAATGCCCAACAACAACACAAGCCAAACTGGGAATGAGCTGCAGCCCGGAAATACTGTCCTATTGCCACAGAGTGGAAATTTTGTCCCGTGGCAGCATGAAGAGATGTCTTGTTCCTGCAAAGGGACACACTGGAGAGCAGAGGCCCTGCAGCTGTTCCAGCCTGGCCTAAAGACCTTACTGGAAGCCAGACAGGAGCTGGTGAAGCCACAGCAAGCCCAGCCATGGGAGGATCCATAGCAAGACCCACAGGTGCCTCTCGCTGCACCAAGCAGCAGAGATCCTGCCCAGAGTCCTCTGCCCCACACCAGCACCCATGGGGCTCACAGATCGGGATGTGCAGACCCACAGGGTTCAACCAACTCATGCCCCACAGCTCCCTCTACTGGGAGCAGCGAGGATGGGACACGGGGCTGTCTCCTCCCTGGAGACTGAGCAGAGGAACCTGCCAGGGCGTGCCACGGGGCAGACAGGAAGAGGCCAACACCCATGGGGCTGGGCAGCATTACACTCCCCAGTATCCAGCCCCAAAAGGCTGTGATGCCCCAGCAGTGGGGGTCCAAGAGGTTCCCCCCCAGGAGCCTTACCCACTCCTGGGCCCACCGCTCGGTATTGACCTCCTGCTACAGGTGCTCAGCATGCTCCTTCACCTCATCAGCCACCTGCTGCAGGCTCTGGATCTTCTTGACAGTATTGATGGAACTGATGCCGGCCATGGCTGCACGGACAGCAGGGAGCACAGGGAGGCCACGTCTCCGAGCCCTATATGGGATCTGCCTGGCTCAGGCAGGAAGTGCTCAGGTGGCAGCCACTCCTGCCCTGCCTCCATCCCTTCCTGCTGCTGCTTCTGCTGCTCCTTCTCCTCCTCTTGGTGCCCCCTGGGAGGGACAGATGGAGATAGGGTGCCCCTCCTTGCAGGGCACATGGCCATCCCCAGGCTGGGTTGGTGGATTCCCCCTCTCAAGGCAAGATGCATGGTGCCTTATGGGCAGGACATGCTAATTCCCCTGAGAAAGATGGTTTTCTGAACCCCTCCCAAAGAAAAGAAACCTT
>NW_011118171.1:0-408 GCF_000146605.3 Meleagris gallopavo
AATTCTGCATGTTGTTAAATATTGCACCATCTCATTGCAGAGGTGACATTTCATTGATGCATTAAGTGACTCTGAAATATTGCAGTAGATTATGATTCTGTTTCTGGAACACCTTTAGAATACCTTTTGAAGTAATACATATAAACATAAGTGGCTACTGCTATCAGTCTGAGAGAAAACTAAGTTATCCTTAACTACTGCAGTAGAAAACATGTAGTTTCTATCTTTTTTTTTGACAATTCTGCATGAGAGCTGGAGAAAACTTGTAGTGCTCATCAATGACTATCTAGAATGTAGCAAAATCTTATTGAGAGTTAATCTGAAAGTATAAACTCAATGCATTCAAATACCCTTGCACATTCATGTATTTGAGTGCATTGACTATTGTATCAGGTTTTGAAACTGTAA
>NW_011118172.1:0-311 GCF_000146605.3 Meleagris gallopavo
CAGAACAGTTTGCTGTTCTGATAAGTTTTGAAACAAAAGTAAATGTGATCCTAAGACAGATGAGAGGGAATTAATGTGCTAATGTAGTTTTGACTATCTGTTACTTCCTCAGAGGCGACAGTTGAGATACAGTTTGTTTGAATTCTTCTGTTTTTATTTGTTTTCATGATCAATGTCCTTAATGTGACTTGAATTTTACTTCACTCTTGCTTTTTCATTTTTGTTACTTTCATTCACTCCATATTCTTGTGTTTTTAATTACACTTCTCTTTTTCTTTCTCACATATATGCACATACACGTCCTCTTTCTC
>NW_011118173.1:0-1915 GCF_000146605.3 Meleagris gallopavo
GGTGGGTCCTGAGACCGGCAGGAAGGAAGAGCACGCAGCCCCCAACGTCTCTGCAGCCTTTATTAGAGCAGGGCTGCCTGTGCAGCTGGGGTGGGGCTGCCCGCCTGCGGGCACCTCGGGACCCCCACCCCACCCAGGAGATGGGGGCAATCCCTGCTTCTTTTGAAATCACAGTTTTGTGCTGGGAACTGCCGGGGCCGGGCGCTGCCTGCCCACAGACAGCCGTGGGGGGGGTCCTGCACTCCAGTACTTGTGGGGGGGGCAGGAGGGCTCAGCCCATGAGGGGCTGCTACCAGAGCACGGCGCTGTCCAGGTGGGCGAAGCCAGGGTCCAGACGCAGCTTCCAGTAGGTATTATTGGTCACCCACGACTCCTTGCCACTGGCATCTGTCAGCCGCCTGAGGATGGAGGATGGGGGGGCGCACCTCAGCTGCGCCCCCATTCCCCCCCCTCCCCTCCACCCTGTTCCCTACCTGAAGAAGCGTGCCTGGTGTGTGATGTTGTTCTCCTCCATCACGCGGCGCCTGTCCCGCTGCAGCTGCTCGATCTGCCGCTTCTGCGCCTCAGCTGCCGCCACGTTGCCCTCCTCCAGGTACCTGCAGGGGGGGGCCAAGAGCTGTAAGGAGCGGCTCCCCCCAACCCCCCCCCACCCCAGGGCACACAGCCCCCATCCTCATGCTGCTCACCGCTGGTCGGGCCGCAGGCGCGTGTCGGTGGAGGGCAGCACCCTGCGCAGCTCAGGCGTGAGCTCGTTCAGCTCCAGCGCAAACTGGGTGAAGCCGTAGTTTCGCTCGTGTTCGGTGGGCATAGGGTCTGATGGGGGGGTTGTGGGGGGTCACATGCTCAGCACCCTCATAGCATCCTGAGCATCCCCCCCCAGTGTGCCCTCCCGCTCCTTACTGGCTCTCCAGACGCACTGCCCTGGGGCTGGCCCACGGAACAGCCCTTCGTGCCATTTGCCGGCCAGACGCTCCACCACGGCCCCGCTGCGGCTCAGCACCGCGCCCTGCACTTCGTTGGCACCCGCGCCCCAATACCGTGCCTGGGGAGGAAGGGGGGTGGGGGGAGCAGTGGGAAAGGATGGGGCCGGGAGGGGTGGGGTTATGGGGAAGGGTTAAAGGCGCGGCCTTTCACAAAGGGAGGGGCTGTTCAGAAAGGGCGAAGTCACTAAGAAGGAGCGGTGCCATTAAGAAAGGCTGGGATCATTCATAAAGGGCGGGCATTCGGGGGCTGGGGCCATTCAAAAAGGGTGCGGCACGCGTGGGAAAGGAGCGAGGCAAACGAGGGCCAGTGATTGGCTGAGAAACTCGGCGAAGGGGAGGGGCCTGGCTGGGGGCGGGGCCAGACTATAGGAATACAACGGGAGCCAGCGCTGTGTGGGCGGAGCCAGAGCCAATGGGGGCGGGGCCAAGCGCTGGGCGGGACGCACCTTGCAGAAGGTGATCTTGCAGTGATAGGAGGCGTCACGCGTGTTGCGGATCAGCACCTCGCCGTAGTGCTCGATCCAGCGCGGGCCGCTGAGCACGTTGTGGATGCAGGTGGTCACCTTGTTCCACTCGAAGTGGTCCCCAGACCTGCCGACAGCCGGCTAAGTTTGGGGGGGGGGCTGCGAGTAGAGAGCTGGGAGGGGGGTGGGGAGGGAGATGGGGGTGGTGCTCACCTGGGCAGGCGGACGTTGACGGTGCCCACCGGGACGATCTCCAGGGATTTGCCCCAGAATTTGTTCTTCCATCTCATGTCTGGGGGACGGCGGCAGGTGAGGATCCGGCCCACTCTGTGACCCCATACGTGGCCCCTGCATCCCCACACCCACCTTGCCAGAAGACGAAGTTGTCAGACTCGGCGTGGCAAGCGGAGATGGGGGGGTGATGGCTGACCTGGGGGAGGATAAGGGAGGAGTCGCTGCCCCTCCGGC
>NW_011118174.1:0-948 GCF_000146605.3 Meleagris gallopavo
GCCCTCCCCTCCCCAGCCCACAAAATGGGAAGGAAGGGAGCAAAACAGAAACAGCAGCAACAATCTTGGAGCATTAACACTTTAACTCCCAGTACACTACATGATGTTTTGATGCGGAATACTGAGAACCAAAAACAAAAAACATAAAACCATGACAATGTTGTAACTGATTCCCTCTACGCAGCTAGCGTATGTCAACGAATTGAGGATGCCCACATTAGAGACAAGAAAAATGTGTGCCTTATCTCTCTGTTTTTACGTCTTAAACACACATTACGGCAAAGAAAGGAACCATGTTGTGTCATCCACATTCGTAGCCACCTAAATACCCTTGATTTAGGGGAGGGTGATGCTGTTGCTGATAAATTAGTTATGGTGACCCCTGTTAATCTGTTTGATGCTGCTCGTAGCTCTCATGAGATGTTTCATCGAAATGCCCGTGGTTTACATAGACAATTTAATATTGGCGTGAATGATGCAAGGTTGATAGTTCAGACATGTCCACAGTGCAGTCACCATAACGGTGGTCTTGGGCTGGAGACTAATCCCTGAGGTTTGCAAGCATTGGAAGTGTGGCAAACAGATGTCACCCATATTGCAAAGTTTGGTTGATTGCGATGTGTTCATGCTGCTATTGACACTTACTGTGGGTTTATATGGGCTTCTCCTTTAGCGGGGGAATCTGCTAGATATGTCATTAAACACGGGACTGCATGTTTTGCTATCCTGGGAGTTCCAAAACAAATTAAAACGGATAATGGGCCGGCCTATAAGTCGCAGTCAGTACAGTCTTTTTTGCAAAAGTGGGGAGTTCAGCATACGTTTGGGATCCCACATACTCCTACTGGTCAGGCTAATATAGAATGTGAGCATGCTACACTAAAAACACAACTAAACCGAATGAGCGATATACGTGATGTGCCAGATCGCCTGATGAGCGCTCTTTTC
>NW_011118175.1:0-376 GCF_000146605.3 Meleagris gallopavo
GACATCATGGGGACACCATGAAGACACCATGGGGACACCATGAGGACACCATGGGGACATCATGGGAACACCATGGGGACACCATGAGGACACCATGGGGACATGATGAAGACACCATGGGGACATCATGGGAACACCATGGGAACACCATGAGGACACCATGGGGACATGATGGGGACACCACGCAAACATCATGAGGACACCATGGGGACATCACAGAGACACCATGGGGACATGATGGAGACACCACAAAGACACCACGCGAACATCACGAGGACATCATGGGGACAACATGGCTACACCATGTGACACCATGTGATACCATGAGGACACCATGGGGGACGGCGTGGGGACACCATAGGGACACCGTGGAGAC
>NW_011118176.1:0-303 GCF_000146605.3 Meleagris gallopavo
ACAGGGGCAGATCAAGTAGTCCTGTTAGATGAAGCTATATACCAAAGAGCATTCAGTTCATCTAGCCACAAAGTACTATTCCAAATGCCCTCTGCTTCTCCATACTAAGCATAACATGGGTGTCTGGGTCCTCTGACTGGTTTTGCTTCAAAGATTGCTCCTGTTTATGCCATACCTTGCTAATTTAAACATAGCTATATTACTTGGAGAACCTTTACTCATGTTTGTTGAGTCTTTCAAACTCAACAATTTCTAAAAGGACTGTCCTTTGCAGAAGCCATACTCACTTCTCCCAAGTGCTTA
>NW_011118177.1:0-303 GCF_000146605.3 Meleagris gallopavo
GAGCAGCAGCTACCAGCAGGCAGGAGAGGTCTGATCCTGATGGATCCAGTCTTAGGAAGAAAACATTCAAAACCTCGCATTCCTTAAACTTAGAATCCAAAAGAGATTAAAATCCATGTCTGAAGCATACAACACACACTGCCCCACCGCCCACTGCTGCCTGCCACCAAGCACAGCCCCTCACTGCACACCAGGGGGTTCAGCTGCTGCAGCAGATGCAGAAATGCATTTATTTCCTCCCAGAGAGGCACAACTGCAGCTGCTGCTTTCTTGCACTGGTGCCATGGGAAAGGTGCTGTGGAC
>NW_011118178.1:0-322 GCF_000146605.3 Meleagris gallopavo
CGGGTAACTGGGGCCTCCCTGGCCGCAGGTGGGAGCCGTTCGGGGCCTGTGGCGTCCAGTCTCTGTTGCTGGGAGTCTCTCTTCGCGCCCCGGTCCCTCGCAGGGAGCAGCTGGTGGCAGCCCGGAGGCTCCTGAGTGTTTGTGGGAGCCGTGGGCGCCGCATTAGTGGGCGGTTGCCTGTCCTGAGCAATCCCAACAGCCCGTCTGGTCGTGGTCATGCACCTAGCTTGCTCCGTTCTCTTGGAAAACTCTCCATTATTTCACCATGTGAATGCTCCTGTTCATCTCAGAGTTTTCCATCCCGATCAAAATTTTCTGGTGA
>NW_011118179.1:0-302 GCF_000146605.3 Meleagris gallopavo
ATTTCCAACCTTGCGATTCTATGATTCTATGATTCTGTGATTCTATGGTATGGTATATTCCTTAGGTCAGCTATCCTGATTCTGTCCTTTCCCTGCTCTGTCGTGTCCCCCACAGCCTCCTTGCTGGCAGGACAGTAAAAGAAGCTGAAAAACTGAAATTTCTTTGGCTTTGTACAGCACTTCTCAGCAACAGCTAAAACATCAGTGTATTGTCAGCATTATTTTTCTCCTAAAGTCAAAGCATCGTATCATATCAGACACTATGAAGAAAATCAGCTCTATTCCAGCTTTAAACAGGATAG
>NW_011118180.1:0-327 GCF_000146605.3 Meleagris gallopavo
TCCCTTATATCCAACAAGGATATAGGAAAAATTGATGCAGCCCATGATATTGTTCACTTTCTGGGCTGGAAGAGGGCACTGCCGGCTCATGTCCAGTTCTTCTCCACAGGGCTGCTCTCAATGAGTTTTTCTCCCAGTCTGTAGTCATATCTGGGATCACCTCAATCCAATTGCAACACTTTGCACTTGGCATTGTTAAACCTCATTAGATTCTTGTATGCCCGCTTTTCAAGTCCATCAAGGTCCCTGCAAATAGTGTCCCTTCCCTCTATTGTGTCAACTGCACCACTCAGCTTAGCATCATCAGCAAACTTGCTTAGGGTGCAC
>NW_011118181.1:0-406 GCF_000146605.3 Meleagris gallopavo
TTTTTTTTTTTTGAAAAATTAAGGGTTCAGATTAAAAAAGAAAAAGAGAACAGTGGGACTGTAATAAACTAAAATTTTGGAATATTGTCTATTAGATAATTAAAAAATAGATAAACTTAGCTGTCTGATAGCAAAAGGAGCAGACTTGGACAAGCTCCAAAGGGGAGATACAGGAAAGAAGGAGACAGACTCTTCGCTGTGGTGATAGAAAGAGGGGAAATGGCTTCAAGCTCAAAGAGGGTAGATTTAGGTTAGATAAAAGGAAAAAATATTTTATAGCGAGGATGGAGGCACTAGAGCAGGTTGCCCAAAGATGTGATTGATGGCCCATCCCTGGAGATTTTCAAGGTGAGGCTGTATCAGGCCCTGGGCAACCTGATCTAGCTGTGGTGTCCCTGTTCATTGC
>NW_011118182.1:0-813 GCF_000146605.3 Meleagris gallopavo
ATATACTAATTGATTTGTGGTATCAAGTGTAGAAGTTCCACTACAGAATTCCAAGAGATGATTTTAAGCTGTTTATTAGATAAATATTTCTGAAACATTTTTAAAAGTTGAGAACAATCCTATTTTTAAGTGTATTTGCATAGAATATAGTAGGGGAAGGCCCAGAGCCTTGTAGCCATTAATAACTCTTAACATTTTCCTTCTAGGAGATGTATTTGATTTACTACCATCACTGATTAAGAATTCTGTTTAGAAGAATATTACTTGCTGAACATCAAGCTCTTTGTTGGGAGAATACTTTGCATAGGAGTCTCTGTCAATCTTGTTAGGAAAATATGAAAAACATTCATCTGTAATTCTGAATATTTTATAGGAAAAACACATTTTTACTTTTCAGTATTTTGTATATAACTGCATGTACAAATCCTTGTTTCATTTATTGTGCATTTCTGTAGCATAAGATAGCTCTTATAAATATAAAGCACACTTTTGCAAGTTTTCTTCATTTAGCAATAGTCAAATTTTTTGGAAAAAAAAAATAAAAATACAAACAAGCTCAAAAACTAGCAATACACTCCAAACAAACCTAATAAAAATGAGGCTGCTTTTTATAGATAAGTGTATAGCTCTGTATATTATCCAGATGTATGAAAAAAAGTAAATCATCTTGACTCATGCCCTATGAAGGATGCATGATGAGGTCTTGATTGAATCAAATTCATTTTAGACAGAAATTAATTTTTATGGGTTAGTCTTTAGGTTCAATTGTAATTCCATTTGAGTCTGGAGACCATAGCAGAAATTGGTTGTTGC
>NW_011118183.1:0-411 GCF_000146605.3 Meleagris gallopavo
CCATTCTGTGATTCTGTGATTCTGTGATTTGTGCTGCTTTGGGATTCATGGCAGATGATCTGGATGAGGATGTCAAGACATCTGAGACAAAAATGTAGGCAGAGAAAGAGGGAAAATGATGATTGTGTAGGAGGCAATACTTTGCAGGTGAAATAAGATGAGCCCAACTGCTTATTTTAAAAACTGCTGCAAACCAAAGTGCTGGGGTTAATATTTTACTAAATGAACACAGTCTCTTCCAAAAGAGGTCAACTATGTGTGATTTAGGCAGCTGGTTTCAAGGAAAGTGACTGACTGTCCTAGTCAGCCCATAAATACAGCTTCTCTGAAGGTGATGTGAATGAAGAAAAGCAGGACAAGAAAGAGAAGAACTTTTCTCCCAACTGTCCCTGGCAGGTCTCTGAAAATCAT
>NW_011118184.1:0-416 GCF_000146605.3 Meleagris gallopavo
GCTTTATATTTGTATCTTTGTTGAATTTGATTGTATTTGCTCAATGTTTTTAGAAGTTAATGGGGTTCAGTAAAGACTAGAAGATGGGTAGTACAATTTCATACTTCTATTTCAACCGAAATTCTTACTAAAATAACATTATTGTCTCCAATTTGTGTGCAGTGTAAAAAGAAATAATTTGGGCTGTAAGGTGTAATTCTAAAACACTGTATATTTAAGTGAAAATACTTAAAACACAGCTCAGTAAAAAAATTCTGCATCTCATGAGGTCCATCTAGTGGGGATGGCAATGATTGCAGGCTTAAAAAAAAAGATTAGAAGGTCAAAAATTAGAAGTGTGCACTGTAGTTACATAGATGGAATGAATTGACTAAATTATTTTCTATTTCAATTCTTCCCTGGCAGAATACAGACTC
>NW_011118185.1:0-546 GCF_000146605.3 Meleagris gallopavo
CAGGCTTATTAGAGATATGGCTGATGCCCTGTGCCTGTGAATATTCAAGAATAATTTAGATAAATCTGGATAATTTGGATAATTAGGCAGTTGAACTAGATGATCTTTGTAGGTCACTTTTAACTGAACTATACTATTCAACTTCTCTCATCCTGTCTCCTTTCCTCTCCTCTCTTCACCTTGACTCACTTCACCTCGCCTCTTGCATTCTCTTCTGTTCTATTTTAATCATTTCAAATATTTTGCAAAATAACTCACAGAGCACCTAAAATGATAAAACAAGGCATTCAAATAAACAAATGTTTTTTTTTTTTAAAAGTTAACATAAATATCTTTATATGTGCTTGTATGCACATATAAACAGATGCACAACTATATAAAATAAACAGACATTTTATTGAAAAGATCTCTTTAGAATGTTAGGAGAGGAGGTTAAAAGAGTTGGAGCTGTTTAGAAGAAGGCTCTTACAGCACTCCAGTACATAAATAGGACCTAAAAGAAAGATAAGGAGAGACTCTACAAGAGTGTGTAGTGATAGGATGCAA
>NW_011118186.1:0-389 GCF_000146605.3 Meleagris gallopavo
CATACAACTGGTGAGATGGTTGGGCTTGTTACGTAGGGAAGGAAGAAGCTGCTCTTGTGAAAAATGAGGAAAGGGTGTTGCCTTTGGAAATGAAGTCTTGTTTTCAGGAAGCAGAGAAACAAATGCCTACTCTGTTTTGGTGGTTCCTTTGGATTGCCTATAACTCACTGCACCTCCTGAGAAAGCTCTGAAAAATATTTAGCATTTCAGTGTGTGTGCATACCTTATTCAGGCCATGTCCAGTTGGGTTTGGAGTCTCTGCAGGGATTCAAACTCCATCTTTCCATACAATATACTCTGGTGTTTGACCACATTCAAAGTAAAGGATGAATTTCTTATGTTTAAATGGAATTCCCTGCACTTCAGTCCACTACCTCTTCTCTTGTTAA
>NW_011118187.1:0-317 GCF_000146605.3 Meleagris gallopavo
TGGGCCACACACTGCCTATGGCGTGCCCCACAAAGGAGGGCTGCCATGGCCTGGAACCACCCAGAGCTCCGCAGACAGATTCTCAGGCACTGCTCCTCCATTGTAAACTTCCAGCAACAGCAGCCCAGAACAACTGGGGCACATCCAACTGGGGTAAGGCTTTGCAAAGGAGCATCAGGGACAAGCAAATGTCCTATTGTGAGGCATTTCTCAACTCAGAAGTTTGTTGAATGTTATTTAGCAAGGTACTTCACTAAGAGGTATGATTTTGGCAGTTGCCTCCTTTCTAGGTAACATTCTGCTGCTTTTCACAGTTA
>NW_011118188.1:0-444 GCF_000146605.3 Meleagris gallopavo
ATGTTAGAATTTGGAATTTACAGGTTTTTGATCTAGATGTCTTACAAATACTGATACTTAGGAAGATAATGAAGCAGTTCTGAAAGAACTTCTCTTCATAATGACCATTAACATCTAATGAGGGAAAAATAATAAGTAACTCTAACAGGTTAATTAAGTAGTTTTTTTTGTAGGCTTTCCCTTACCTGGCTATTGTTTCGAGCAATGGTCATTGGTCATTTCCATGCGAATCCAAAGTCGAATGCATTACCAGCTTTCTTCATTTAAATCTAAATCAAAATCAACATTTAATGTAAATTTACTGGTGTTTCTTGGTGCAACTGGCTTCATTTTTTTGCAAAAACAGCTTAAAGTAAAATTTGCTATTTCCAGTGTTTTTGTTTCCAGTGTTTTGTCGGGTTTTTCTGGTATCTAGGAAGTGTTTTTGATGCACTTATCTCTCAG
>NW_011118189.1:0-425 GCF_000146605.3 Meleagris gallopavo
AAAAAAAATAAATCAAGGAAGTAAATGGCAGACTTTCATAATATAAATCTGCCACCAGTGTCACTTTAACAAAGTCAATGTTAAGGGCATCTGTGAAATGATACATGTCTGTGACCACAAAACTTATATGGGGTATGTAAATAAGGTGCAGTTAAATGTAGCCTTCTGCAGGAGCAGTTCTGCCCATGTTTGTATGTATTTTCATATACCTTTTAAATTGCAGAATGCTAGAAAGTACCATGGAAGACTTACTCATTTCACAACTGGGTCTGAAAACCTCCTTACTTGAATATAAATCCTTCCTACTGATAAATATCCTGTTGTTTCTGAGACATGACAGGTCTTTCTTATTGCTGTGACATCTACAGTGAATGTTCATTTGGGGGAGGTGGATGGTTGTTTCATTTTTTTTTAATTAGAAGGTA
>NW_011118190.1:0-554 GCF_000146605.3 Meleagris gallopavo
TCACTAGGATAAATGTGCAGCGTGCAGGTGTAAATATTAATGTTGGTGTGCTCGTGCACAGCAACTCAAACTTATTGTTCAAAGCTATAATGTATAATATATATATGTTTATCATGTATGTTAGAGCTAGAATGTGCAACTAGTGATGTTAGTGTAATCCACTCTGCATATAACCTTCAAGTAACCTAGTACAAAGTATTGCTGTGCTGTACTTTGTAGACAATGAGAACTTTTACTTTGCTTTTGGCTCCTTATGACTGTGACTATAAAAGCAACCATGACAACTTTGCATGGCATTCAGAAACATGTTCTTACCAGTTTCAGGAGCTGGTCCCATAGTTGGAACTGTCCTCTTGCTTTTCTATGGTCATGTGTACAAATAGACATCTAAACAGAACATATTCCACATGTGCTGCATTTACTGTAGTCTGTGGCATATGTCTTCTGTCACCATGTGCTTGTCTGACATGTGGGTAGAGCAACAAGTGAAAATATAACACAAGACTGTATTTGGATCCAAGCTGTTCAGGATCCCAGGGGGCAAAGGAAAAAAA
>NW_011118191.1:0-305 GCF_000146605.3 Meleagris gallopavo
CTTCCAGCACATTCTGACCGCTAGTTCTATAAAACACCCCCATTCTCACGTCTCTCTACTATTAAGAGTAACTTGCTCTCTGTACAATTTCTAAAGCTGCTACTTTCGTGAAGAAAGACACATTTGATGTAGGGGCAAGTTTGTGAGACCTGGCATCTAATGATCCTGGGTAAGATAATGACACATCTTCCTTATTGTCTGAACAAAACAAAGCAGATAAAGGTTGCCGAGAAGAAAGATGTTTAGAGACAAGCTGAGAAGAAGCTCAGATCCTGAAGTTCCACAGGTGTTCTGTGAAAAGCATT
>NW_011118192.1:0-317 GCF_000146605.3 Meleagris gallopavo
ACTTGGAAAGCCACTGAACACTGTGCCAAGCTTACAGAAAGGCTCTAGGAAGGAAGAACACCAGAAGTTGATGTTAAAAAAAAAAAAAACAACAAAAAGAACTCCACCCCCAGCCAGCCAAACCTCAGTGTGACAAACCAGTAGGGTCCCATTAGAGGGGAAATGAGCAAAAACTTGTCCTGCACTCTACTGAATGGGAGCACAATGCTATGGAACCTGCTGTGATGTTCCTCGTGTCCACTTGCAGTAAGTTCTGCAGCTGTAGTAAATCTTTCTCTCATCTGCATTCCCTGACATCAGTGTGTAAATTATATCAC
>NW_011118193.1:0-913 GCF_000146605.3 Meleagris gallopavo
ACTATGTTATGGTAGTAACCTGGCACAAGAATGCTGAATTCCAGTTCTTAAAATCAGTGCCTGCCAGTGAAAACTTGGCAGGTCTTCTAATTTGGTCAGAGAATATCGATAAGGAGTAAGTTAATTTGTGAGAAATTGTTAGATCAGCAGAAAGCAATCTTGGTCCTTCAGCTGTGTACTCTGGAAGGCAAACATTCAAGTAAGTAAAATAAACTCAACATCTTGTATTTCCAATAAGGAAGAAGGCTCTGAATGTCTCTTACAGTGCTGGCAATTGCCTCATTCATTTTTTCACATGTAATTTTTTAGGTAACAGTTCTTGTTTAAAAAAACAAACAAACAAACAAAAAACAACACCAAGAATGATTTAGTATAAGTAGAACTTTATTATATTTAGCTCTGATTTATGCAGTTGTAAATTAAGAAAGAATCAGATTCTCAGCATTTGCTAGGCAAAATTGTCATCAGTGCCAATTCCTTTAGCTTCTGAGTAGCTCTGTGAAGTCAGCTGTCCATTTCATTAGTGAAATTAATGAAGGAAAGAAACCTAGATTCTTACTTCTACACAAATCCATTGGTATTGATACGGATCGCTCCAGCAGAATAGTTCTTAAAAGATTAAATTGTTTTTAAATGCTTCTTAAGGAGATCCCAGAGGTCACAGAAGAAGAAAGGGATATGTAATGGCTTCAGCGTGGTGAAGTTAAAGTAACCTAATTGACATAGCCAATGGAGATGCATGAGTCGCAGCTGGTTTTGCAAGGACTGAAGCTTCTGAAATCTTGATCTCTTGTTAACCCTTCAGATTCTTATAACACACTTTGTAATTTTGGAGAAAGTTAAATTTGCCATGAAATCCTGTTTTGCTTCCCCATTAGTGTTCTCTTTTCTGCAGTGGTAGCACTTCTTGGCA
>NW_011118194.1:0-325 GCF_000146605.3 Meleagris gallopavo
ACCCTATGACTTCATGTGACCTTTCCTGACCCCTTGTGACCCTTCCTGACCCCATGACCTCCTGTGACCCCATGACTTTTCCTGACCCTATGACCTCATGTGACCTTTCCTGACCTGTGACCTTTTCTGACCGTTTCTGACCCTGTGACCCCTTGTGACCCTTTCTGATTCCTTGTGACCCTCCCTGTTACTTTTTCCCACTGATTTTTGATCTCCGTGACCCCGGCTTTTTTTTACTCCTGTGACCTCTGACCTTTGACCCCGTGACCTCTGGCCCAATAACCCCACCCCCACAGCTTTTTCCCCACTGATTCCCATTCAATTC
>NW_011118195.1:0-647 GCF_000146605.3 Meleagris gallopavo
CCAACATGGGGTCACCAGAAATCCACCACAGGGACACCATGGGGCCATAAATCCACCATAGGGCCATAAATCCAACGTGGGGCCATAAATCCATCATAGGGTCACCATAAATCCACCATAGGGCCACAAATCCAACGTGGGGTCACCATGGGGCCATAAAACCAACATAGGGCCACAAATCCACCATAGGGTCACCATGGGGCCACAAATCCAACGTGGGGTCACCACAAATCCACCATAGGGTCACCATGGGGCCATAAAACCAACATGGGGCCACCAGAAATCCAACGTGGGGCCATAAAACCAACATAGGGCCAGAAATCCAACATGGGGTCACCATAAATCCACCATGGGGCCATAAAACCAACGTAGGGCCAGAAATCCAACATGGGGTCACCATGGGGCCACAAGTCCAACGTGGGGCCACCAGAAATCCACCGTGGGGCCATAAAACCAACATAGGGCCAGAAATCCAACATGGGGTCACCAGAAATCCACCATAGGGCCATAAATCCAACGTGGGGTCACCATGGGGCCACCAGAAATCCAACGTGGGGTCACCATAGGGCCAGAAATCCAACATGGGGTCACCATAAATCCACCATGGGGCCATAAAACCAACGTAGGGCCAGAAATCCAACATGGGG
>NW_011118196.1:0-308 GCF_000146605.3 Meleagris gallopavo
CACCGCTTCCGCTTTCTTTTCAGTCGCGGATTTTGCAACGCAGAGAATAAATTTCTCCCGCAGGAACTTTCCCTAATGAAAAAGACTTTGTGATACTTGAGACGGCAATTGTTGCGCTTCTGCTGTCTTGGATGTTCGGCTGCCCTTCTCCATTTTTCTTTTTGAATATGAAGAGAACATTTAAAAAGAAAGGAAAACAGCAACGTGGTATTGTTCCATAACTAGAAGGAGGGGTAGCTACAGACACTGTGAGGCTCGCGTGGAATAAAGAAGGGAGATTCTCCTTGGCCCTCCTCTTGCTATTAGTA
>NW_011118197.1:0-495 GCF_000146605.3 Meleagris gallopavo
CGACCCTTGAGCAGGACCCTTCGTTTGTATGTGCTTAGCAGCTTAGCAGTTAACTGCTTTTCATGGTATCATCCAGGTTGGAAAAGGCCTTCAAGATCACTGGTCCAACCACCAACTGGATCAGTCAGTCCAACCACTGACCACATTGCTTAGTGCCATGTCTACACCTTCCCAAGCAGCTGACCCATAACACAAAGTGACAAGCATCAGAAAGCAAGCACCCAGAAGGCAACTTCCCTCTGCTTCCAGAGAGCTCGTGCAAGAACTTAAACCACAAAAACCAAAGGTGAATCAGATTCAAAATGAGCTTGGGGGGCATTCCTCCTTGCATACAGTACTCTCAGTTTTGATGAACTAAAGCAACATGTAGGATCACTACTCAAAAGACTGTGTTATGCATAACAAGGGTCAGGTCAGATGTACACCATAAGTAACACTACTACAGACTTTTTAAAAAAATAGATAGTAACTTTCACTTCAGAAAAAGAGCCAAGA
>NW_011118198.1:0-1369 GCF_000146605.3 Meleagris gallopavo
TATAATCCCCCTCAATGGTTCCTGACTCCCAAATTACCCCACACACCCCCCTTTTGTGGCAGAGCCCCTTCTATTGGCTGATAGATTAATTAATAATGCTAACGACCCTAATGAGACCCCCTATTTTTATTGGGGGGGGGGGGGGGTCACAGACCCTCTGTGGGAGCAGCCGATACGGGAAAGCAGCTCAGCCTCCCACAAAGCAACGCCCCAAAACTTCAGTCAGGAAGGAAGGAGGTGCGCGAGCGCCTTGGCTCTACGGGGGTCCACAAATCCATGGGACCCGATGGGCTGCATCCACGGGTGCTGAGGGAGCTGGAGGAGGTCATCGCCGAACCGCCCTCCATCATTTTTGAGAGGTCTTGGATAACGGGGGAGGTCCCTGAAGACTGGAGGATAGCCAATGTCACTCCGGTCTTCAAAAAGGGCAAGAAGGAAGAGCCGGGTAATTATAGGGCTGTCAGCATCACCTCCGTCCCTGGAAGGTGATGGAACATCTCCATCTCCAACTGGGAGAAAAGGAGGTTATCAGGAGTATCAGCATGGGTTCACCAAGGGGAGGTCGTGCTCGACCAACTTGGTGGCCTTCTATGATGCTGTCACATGCTGGGTGGATGGGGGAAGAGCGGTAGATGTAATCTACCTTGATTTTAGAAAGGCCTTTGATACTTGACATCCTTATAACACAGCTGAGGAAGTGTGGGATAGACGAGTGGACAGTGAGGTGGGTTGAGAACTGGCTGACTGGCAGAGCGCAGAGGGTCGTCGTTGGTGGTGCAGAGTCTGGCTGGAGACCTGTAACCATGGTGTCCCCCAGGGGTCTGTGCTGGGTCCTTGTTCAACATCTTATTAATGACCCTGATGAGGGGACAGTGGCCACCCTCAGCAAGTTTGCTGATGATACGAAGTCGGGAGGATTGGCTGAAGGCTGCGCTGCCGTTCAGCGAGACCTGGACAGGCTGGAGAGCTGGGCGGTAAGAAACCGGATGAGGTTCAACAAAGGCAAGTGTAGGGTCTTACACCTAGGGAGGAATAATTGCATGCACCAATACAGGCTGGGGGATGAGCTGCTGGAGAGGAGCTCTGCAGAGAGGGACCTGGGCGTCCTGGTGGACGACAGGTTGGCCATGAGCCAGCAGTGTGCCCTCGTGGCCAAAAAGGCCAATGGCATTCTGGGGTGCATTAAGAAGAGCGTGGCCAGCAGGTCGAGGGAGGTGATCCTCCCCCTCTGCTCTGCCCTGGTGAGGCCTTATCTGGAGTGCTGTGTCCAGTTCTGGGCTCCCAGTTCAAAAAGACAGGGATCTCTTGGAAAGAGTCCAGCGGAGGGCCACAAAGATGGCGAAGGGCCTGGAGCATCTCCCCTATGGAG
>NW_011118199.1:0-625 GCF_000146605.3 Meleagris gallopavo
CCCAAAACCCCCCCAAGAAACCCTCACTTCGGCCTGCGGAATATATGGCCGTATTGAGTACAGGCAAGTCCGACTGTAGGCGTATAAACAACAGGCATCAACCTCTCGATATCATCCTGGAGAACCCTATAAAAAAGCTTCTCGTTCCTTTCCTGGATGCCCATGATGTAAATGTACCTTAAAAAGACACCAAGCACGAAAAAAGGGGTTGTTGGGGCGTAAACATGGCGGCATTGGAGGACCAACAGGCTGACGAAGCTCACTTTTGAAGGGGGTCACTCATCTTGGCCATGTTCTTATGGAAACGTAGAGCTTGGATGTCCTGGGTTTCGATTTTGGGGGGGAGGAGACCTTGGAGACCCAACATCTGCCGTTCCAGCAAGGTGAAAGCCATGCCCTGGAACAGAGAAATCCGACTGTTGGTCCTCCGAGGGTTGCTGTCGCTTGAAATCCAATGGGTTTGACAGCATGAGGAGGACTCAGGTCTGTAAAAGTGGGGGTTGGTCCTCCAACGGTGCTGTCACTTTAAATCCACTGGGATTACAGTCTGTGGAGGACTAAAGTTTGCGAGAGTGACTGCTGGTCCTCCAAGAGCACTGTCGCTCTAAATCCATCATGTTTGACT
>NW_011118200.1:0-478 GCF_000146605.3 Meleagris gallopavo
AAGGTCCTTTTCCATCATGGAGCTTTCCTGCCACTCTTCCCCAAGCCTGTAGGGTTGCCTGGGGTTGTTGTGATCAAAATGCAGGACCTGACACTTGGCCCTATGAAACTCATACAGTTAATCTTGTCCCATCGATCCAATCTATCCAGGTCCCCCTGTAGCGCCTTTCTCTCCTCAGGCAGATCAACACTCTTCCTCAACCTGGTGTTTGCAAATTTACTGAAGGTGCACTCAATCCCCTCATCAAGATCATTAATAAAGATGTTAAATAGAAGCAGCTCCAGTACCGAGCCCTGGGAGACACTGCTCATGACTGGCCGCCAACTAGGTCCCAGAGAAGCTGTGGATATCCAAACCCTGGAGATATTTAAGGATAGGCTGTGTGAAGCCCTGAGCAGCCTGATCTAGTGGATAGCAACCCTGCCCATAGCTTTGGGGTTGAAAGTAGATGATTGATCCCTTTCAACCCAAGCCATTC
>NW_011118201.1:0-639 GCF_000146605.3 Meleagris gallopavo
ACCCTGTTTCTCCTCAGAGATATTTTGTAAGTACATTGTATTCTGTCAAACCCATCATTTCAAGTTTTTCAGAAGTTCATATTCAGTAATTAGGGCTCTGGGCTTCCAGGCCTCCCAGAAAGGGATACAGAATAAAGTTTTCATTATGTTAATTCACAGACACAAATGCAACTATGACAAAATTAATACCTGTTATTTGAGAACAGAGCTACCAAAAATGATTTCTGTTATTCTCTAGTTTATACTTACATACAAAAATGCACTAATTTAAAAGAAAGATGAGTGTTTCTTTTCTTTCTCCAAGAGAGAAGCACTTATGTCAGACTCACAGATACAAAGATTTCAGTTACATAATGCCCGTGTTTCAGAAAACAGAACAATATCAACCAAACTGATTCGAGCAGTCTGGTTATAAAAACATTACAGCTAAGGTTCAAATGACAAAAAATGAAGAACTCATTCAATCCTTGTATTATTACTTTTTTATTACTAATTACTATTATTTAAAGAAAACAACGTGGAACGCTCATTACTTTCACCTTATTCCCTCCCTTTGCTTTTCAGCCATCCGAATTTACTTTTCTTCCCAAGCAATTCAAAACACATGAGAATTCATTCTGAATATGCCTTACCTATTTC
>NW_011118202.1:0-496 GCF_000146605.3 Meleagris gallopavo
TCTCGGGAAAACTGTTGTGTTGCGCGGGTATAAAAGGCTCTAAGCACCTACAGTAAAGTCCTTTGTTCTGCACCAGCAAAGGAGTCCTCATCTCTTTCACCACACCCACAAGGGTGCCCTCTTGCAACAGCTGTCCGGGTCTCTGGCCTTGCCTTCATAAGGAGATTGCGCTATCTTGTGTAAAACTCCCTAATGGTAATGATGCATAAATTTTCTAGACCACACCTTAGAGTACCTCTGCTGTCACCTGAGGGGGTGGAATATCAGGCCATTTCCAATATAAATGCATTTTATGCTTCACTAAATTGGTTTAACCAATAAGCCAAAACTTTGAATATCAACACATAGGTTGGATAATATTAATGTTTGTGTGTGTGTATGTATATTCTATACAGTATAGTAGTATGTACTGTAAGTATGTACCTATATATATATAGACTGTTATTATGTATATGATGTAGAATGCACATTCATTGCCTACATTTCATTTATCCAG
>NW_011118203.1:0-386 GCF_000146605.3 Meleagris gallopavo
TTATCCTCTAAACTCGAATTTAAAAAGACTGCCATGGATCAGCAGAAGGATAAACCTCAGACCAGGGATGCTCCTGGAAGTTGAGAGGCGCAAGTGCCTTCTGCAAAGCTTAACTTCCCTACGGGTTTAAAAGTAAAACAAAGAAAGAAGAAAAAAAAAAAAAAGAAGAAAATGGAAAACAGCACCACCACGCAGTCCCTTGGGCAACTCATTGTGCTGTGGGGGCTCTCAGGTGCTCATTTGTTCACCCCAATGGCCTGTGAACCTCACAGACTTCCTGAGGTGTACTATTAGAAATAGACATTTGGTGGCTCTTTGGAGGCTGCTTTCCCACTGCTGCCCCAAGAGATCCTCCCAGTCCTCCTCCGTCCCTCCTCACCCCGCCC
>NW_011118204.1:0-363 GCF_000146605.3 Meleagris gallopavo
GGATGGCTCAGGAGACTGGTAATGGGATAAAGCTTTTCCCCGGCTGAATTGCCAGCTCTGGGTCAGATTAGCAGGAACAGAACATTTCCACCATCTGGTGTCTGGTCAGTGACCCATATGAGAGAAACCAGTTGTCATCACTGCTGCTGGTGAACAGGTTTCCAAAATGCACACACACACACACACACACACACACATACACACAAAACCTGCACTGCGAGAAAGGTTGTGCAGCAAACAGCACACAGTGAATGTGAGGGTTAGAAACCCCAGCAGAAGCTCAGTGCACTGAAGGAGGCACTGGAAAGCTGGGCTGCCAGGAGATGTTGTTTCACTGGGAAGATTTCTTTTATTTTCTGAAAT
>NW_011118205.1:0-2171 GCF_000146605.3 Meleagris gallopavo
GACAGGCAGCGCACTCTGCAGATCATGCTCCAAGACACAATCAAAGAGAACAGCTACTGCCTGCTCAATGATGTTTTCTTCATTGAGGCGAGAGCAAGAGGCCGTTCTGATGGATGCTCTGCTGGGAGCGGCTTAGCTCAGGGCTGGGACACGCGGGGCTCGTGCCCCACCTGTCTCATTCCTGTGCCCGGAAGTCTCCCAGTGTGTGGGGTGCTCCTCTGTTGTGCATGTGCCCCCTATCTTGTTCAGCACCCTGGAAATGGCATTGAAGAGTGGCTGGTGCTGGCTGCATGCAGCAGCAGAGGCATTTTGCTCTGCAGCCTTGCTCTGGGGGATAGGTGTGCCCAGACCACAACTCCTACAGACAGGGAGACTCCCGGGCACAGGAATCAGATCGGTGGGATACGATAACAATATAAAAGCTGGACCATCTTGTAGCAAAGTTGGAAACCTCATCTGCGTGAGTGGATTCATTGTGGAGGACCTCGCAGTTAGTTGCCAGGAAAGCTCTGGCTGCAACCAGAGCACCTGAGTGACTGCAGATCTGGTTGATGGTGGAGTACTGGGGCAACTGGTGATTTATTTTTCTGAATCCCTATAGTTAATCTTATGTAGCAATGGTTTGGTTTGTTTTATTCTTGCTGCATCATTTCACTTATTATCTCATTGTTTTAAACGTAGGAAAAGACAAACTCATTTCATTAACTTCGTGCCTGTGCCCCTTGTGCTGACTCCATCTACTGGCAAAACAGGCACTGACAGAAATGGATGGGACGGTATATTTTCCACTAGAAGGCTAAAGAAAAGCAAATCGTTTCCATCATCACCCACATCTGACTCTCTTGTCAACATTAACTGTTTGGCAGTAGTTCAGTTCATAATCGTATTTGCATTGCTTTTGTATGGGACACTTTTTGTGTATGCTTTTTGTGTGCTTTTTCAGGTACAAATACCACACTGTGATGACCACTGTAATTTGTTTTCCCTGAAAGTGGTATTTGACAGACAGGAAATAAAGGCAGAACATGGCCCTACGATGTAATTTTGCTGCTATCTCATGCAAAAGGGGAGAAAACATGCAATGTGCATACAGACCGGAGAACACAGCCACTGATGGAGATGCTACTGCAATTTCAATAAATATGTCATCAGAGAAAAAAACAGGGTTCTAGTGATAGGAGGGAAGCATTCATCCTCATAACAATTTTAGGAATACGGTTAAAAATGAGTGCTAGACATAATGTATGTTATAATCATTGTGTTTTTTTTTTTCCCTCTTACTCTTAACTATTCATGTGAAAATACTATGCTGAAATGTATTTTCATTCCCTCTCCCACCACTAACCCAGAATATAAAATCAAGCATATCAAGATTTGTGTCCTGTCAACAGGACTAAGTCACCTGAACTTCCACATGCACCATCTCTTGTATTGCTGTCAAGTCTGTGAGTTGAAAATATCATATGTAAAAACCTTTCACTAAAGATCTGTTCTAGGTTTATGCTAATTATATGGGAAATAAGTTTATCTGACAGACACTGAATCATGATGCATTTTTACAATTGCACGAAGATGACTAACAGTAAAGAACTTTGTGTTTATATTATATTGTCTCAGTTTCTCACAAGACTTCTTGAAGCCGGAATGGACGATGGTACATTATCAGGTAAGAAAACAAAGAGAAGCTCTTTCTTTCATTCTGACTGAGACACACTGCTGTCCGTTGTTGAAATCCTAAGGACAGCAGAGAAGCTCAAGATACATGCATGTGTTACACAAAGCGAACATTAAATGACAGCATGATTGTTTTAAAGTCTTCTTCAGAATAATCCAGTTTAATGTTTATTACTGTGTTAGCATTTATCAAGAACATCTAAACTCCTGACTCCAAATTCACAGCAACCTTGTCAGAATCGATGGGACTGCAGCAATGATTTGTGGTTTCCTCGTTCATTAGCAGGCTAGGCATTCGTTAACTTCATTTTGCTCTCCAAAATCATAAATGGAGAAATTACTGCTAGGAACTGTGCAAGGTAGTAATAACTAATAATCTTAAGAATCTTAACAATGTAGTACCAAAACAGAAATGTTTCCTTCTCATTAGGTCATGCACATGTAGAATACTGACTGACTTACAGGTCTAATCTGGAGGTCTTTTAACATAGTAAAAA
>NW_011118206.1:0-1894 GCF_000146605.3 Meleagris gallopavo
AAAAAACACAAAAACAAACAAACAAAAAAATAGAGAGAAAGTTATAATTTTCTCTTACAGTAAACTGCAAATTTTAAAAACAAGGTAGCTAAGACATATTTTTATCTAAAAAAGGAAAAGCATTATTTGATGGTACAGACTGAAACATTTCCTGAGGTATTTCTTAATTTTTAAATAAGTTAATTCTGTAACATAAAATAGTTTTTTCAGGATTCAGTCTTACAAATGTACAGTAGGAACAAAAATTTTAATGGAGAAAAAAATATATAGCTGAGTAAGAGCATAAATTTGCGTATCAAGTATTGAGAGGAGTAATTCAACCACTGTTATGCTTTAAGGATAGTATTTAGTCAAGAGGTCCATTTGTGCATTTTCCTTCTTTTGTGTGTGTGTGTGTGTGTGTGTGTGTGTGTATGTGGATTTTTTTGTTTTAATTAGGTAGCAAAATATCACTTAGTGATGTTACAAGTTCCAATGATTTTTATTTTATTTCACAGAACTTTTCTCCACCCAGATGGCAGAATATTTGTATTTTAGAAATATAAACTTCTATTTCAAATAACTAACTTTAGTAGCCTTGAATTTTGTGTTATTTCTTCATGAGAGATGGCAAAATATATAACATCTTCCTTGTAAATATAGAGCAAAACCAATAGTTTCTTTCAAAAGAGGATCAAAACCAAGATGGATTAGTTATGACTTAGTGGCCTGACCCAACAGCTGTGAGATTTCTCCATGTTCAAGAGTTTTAGTATGATAAATAGGCTTCACACAGGACAGGAGTTTGACTCAATTTGCTTCAGCTTTTGCATGTTGACAATGACACATACTATAATCTTCAACAGTTCTCATGCCATGATCTTCAGTTATGGGGAAGAATAAATATTTCCTGTGGGGATGCTATTGACTTTGTTCAACAATAAATATTCTCTGGAGGCTTGGTCAATTCTGTCAAAAAAAAAATTGACTTGTTGACTGAAGATTGGTAAACTTGCAGCTAATATTTGTGTATCTATGATACAATATTTCTCATTTTCCTCCTTTACAATCATTTAATCTCTGGCCTCTCACTTCCTATATTTTATCTGTCACGTCAGTTATAATCATTTTCATCAGTAGAAATATAGTTAGGTAGAAATAAAGCTAATGGAAAAATTCAGCTTTTGATGGGGAGGTGTTATCTCCTTCATCAGTGACTCAGAAAAAATGAAAGAAGTAGAGAAAAATGGCAACAAAGAGCAAGAAAAATATCTAGTATGTAAATATAAAAATGTCACTATAGATGGTTTGGAAAAATGTTAGTAAAAATAAGACAAGAACAATACATTTCAGAATCTTTTCAATAATGCATTTGTAATTTTTTTTTTTTTTTCCCTATGCATATGTAGTACCAGACTTGCTGTTAACAGCTGCTCAAAATGGAATATTTGTTTTTAGGGAAAAATTTCTTTATTTACACATTTTAAAGCATAATGAGGATCAAAACATTTTATTAATTTATTAATGATGTGATCAGCAATCAACAAAAATTAAGGATAAGTATCCAAAATATCCAAAATATATCTGATCAACACTAGACACTTCACAGAATCACACAGAATCACAGAAAGGCTCAGGTTGGAAGGGACCTCAAGGATTGTGAAGCTCCAAAACCCCTGTCACAGGCAGGGCCACCAATCTCCACACTTAATACTAGACCAGGCTGCTCTGAGCCCCATCCACCTGGCCTTGAACACTTTCAGGGATGGAGCATCCACAACCTCTCCGGGCAGTCTATTCCAGAACCTTACCAGCTCATAGTAAAGAACTTCCCTCTGACATCCAATCTAAATCTTCCCTCCTTGAGGTTAAAACCATTTCCCCTTGTCCTGCTGTTATCTACCCTTTCAAAGAG
>NW_011118207.1:0-1448 GCF_000146605.3 Meleagris gallopavo
TCTATTTGAGCCACCTCAATTTTGGCAGCTCTGTCTACCTGATGGTTATTTTGCTGTTGTCATGAGTTTCTGCCATATCTCAAGCGTCGTCCTCAGTCTCTCAGGGTTGTGGTCTTGGCGTGGGTGGTTAGGAACAAAGTTATGGTCAAACAGCATTTCCACCACAGCCATTTCCCTCAAATACTGGATACCCTTTTCAACTGTATCCCATCTTTTCATCACATGCTTCAAGCTGTCTTTGAAGCGATACCTTTCCTTCACGGCTATTAACACTCGTCCCCAGAGGGTGGCAGACTCATCCAAACATCCACTAATTCCTCGGTCAATAGCTGGGTCTCTGGCAATGGCTCCTAGTTGGCGAGCTTCATTACCATCTAGAAACAAACTATTGGCCCCACGGTCCCAACAGCGAAGCAACCAGGAAACAAGAGTTTCATTCGGGCCCCGTGTGAACTCCTTTCTTGAACCTTGGATTTCAGTCATCTTCAGGGGCCGACGGGTAGTAATAAGGATGTCCTCATCATCAGTCTCTTCTGCATGTCTCTTAGTTTTACCTTTTGCTTTTCCCGATGATGGTGGTGGTTCTGAGGAGGGCCCCTCGCCTGGATCTTCCTCCACCTCCTCCTCCACTTCTTCTCTTTTCCATTCTAGATGCGTGGACACTCGTTTCCAGTTCTTGCCTTCCACAGGAGCAACTGATATTGTTACTGGTGTCTCCTGTAATTGATCAGATTTGACTTGGAGATTCTCCCTTTTGGCTTGAACCTCAGCTCGGAAACTCTCTCTCTCCAGAATAGTATTATATAGGGCACGGTAAGCACGAGCCAAACCCCAATTAAGTTGTACCTCCTTAGATCTATGTAAGCTGCACCGTCCCTCACTCAAATACTGACTTAGTTTCTCAGGATCCCACAGGTGTTCAAGAGTAAAATCCCATGACATTGCTGGTCCCCATGCTTCTAAGATCTTTCCTGAACCTCTCCATATTCCCTGCCAGTCAGCATTCTCTGGTTCTGGAGGAGACTCCTTCCCTTTATTATGAGTGTGTTGGAATACATCCCAGGAAAATAATAGCACGCACACCAACATGATTATTCATTCGAGATTCGAAAAACGTGTGACAAACCAATAAGAAAGCCTGGAGACTGGTCTGAACATTGTGCTGTTCGTAAAATTAGTCATTTCATCTGGGATGTAAATGTCAAAATTCAAACTATACCACACTGCATATAGGTACCATGCAGGTGTCTCCGTCAGTGCCCTTAGGTGGTTATATATTAACACAATTCCACAACAAGTAATTATGACATTGATAATTCGCCAGTAAGTTGCAAGTAACATGATGGCTTTTAATCCTTTACACAGCGCCCTCATGATGAAGAGTGGGTTCATTGCTGGTGTCTATTGAAAAGGGGTTAATGAATTGAAACTGACAAGAGGAGGGAGGA
>NW_011118208.1:0-547 GCF_000146605.3 Meleagris gallopavo
GGTATGGGACCCCCAGAGACAAGGGCAGAGGAAATTTGGCCATTCCTGTAGTGTGGAAGCGTAGGATGTGGGAAGAAGTACTGATGAGATGGGTTTTGTGTGTCTGCCTTCTGATGTCAGAAGACAAGTCCTGCCTGCTGGCTGGGTCCGACTGGAAATGTGGTCGCATGGCTCTGAATACATCGATCATAGGTACTGCTGTCAAAGCATCACGAGCTGGGGTGAAATGTTGGGAGAGTACAAACAGGAGGGGGTCAAGCAGGTTTAAGGGGGACAAAACCTGTAAGAATGGTGAGAAATGTTTTTTCCAAACAATTTCAGAACTTTCATAAATGCCACCTAAACCACTGAGCCTGTAGACTGGTTGACTTGGAGAAGAGCTGCTCCTTGCAGCTGAGAAGGTGGAGGCAAAAGGAAATGGACCAATGCTGGAATCACCTCCTGTTAACATGCAGGGGCCAATTAAAATATCAACGTGGGCAGATCATAAATGCATTTCCTGAAGTAGTATTTCACCTTCAGTCCCCTTCACATATTGTGCTGTGGA
>NW_011118209.1:0-1457 GCF_000146605.3 Meleagris gallopavo
TCCCCTGTGTGCCTTGGAGGACGAGCGCGACGAGGCTGAGCTAGTCTGCTGCTGGGCTGCTCTCGGGCACGGGGCACGGCGAGCGGCTGCGGGCAGCGCAGCTCACGAATGAGGTGCCTGGAGCCAGCGGCCAGCTGTCCTTGGGGAGGGCCCGGCGTCGTCACGGCAGTGCATTGTGACAGCACGGGGCTCCGGGTGATGTCATCTGGGCTGTGACATATGCTGGCTAGCTCGGAGCCACGCCCTCCACGCCTTTTCGGCCTCGCACCCCAGCCAGGAAAAAGGTGTAGCGCACGCTGCCGACACCTGCGGATGGACCGAGCTCTCGGCTCCAGCCCCGTGCTGCCCGGGGCTCCTGGGGCTTGATCAGCGTCACCTGCAAGGGAGAGATTACATTACTTCGAACCTAGTGGAACACTGTTGAGAATGACACTCTGTTCTTTGGAGCTGTATAGATCTCTATCTATACATATATACACAAGAGCCTGAAAGCACAGCTGGGTCACCCGTCTGGTGTTTGTATACAACGCGGCACGGTTTGAGCCTTAAAAGTTACGCTCCTGAGGGTGCTAATGTGTTTTTGCCACCCACTGCCTTCCCAGGGAATCTGTCGATGGGCAGAGAGATGTTTCAACAGGTTCCCAAGCTTCCCTCCTCCCACGCTTTTCCTTTTCTCCCCCTCACCGTTTCTGGACGTTTCTGGAACGTCCCAACCAACACAATCACACTGTTCACACTGTCACGTTTTCGGAACGTGCTTTTCATGATCGGTATCAGATCCTCCCCAAAGGCGGCTAACATCGAGCGGCAGAGGCTGTGGAGGAACCCAGGAGAAAACTTAGAGAAGCGGACACTCCCGTGCCACGGAACTCCTCTCCCAGGCTCCTGCAGAACCCTGGGAGGTTAGGCAGGTATTGAAGAGAGGGAAGGTTGCGGCCCCAGCAGACCCACAGAGCCACAAATCATTTGGGGCCTGGCCCAACAGCAGACAAAGGAGTTTGAGGAGCTGCTTTGTCAACAGTCAGCACTGAAGGGCGGCTCCCTTTAACACCTCGACTACCAGTTCAAACCGGATGCTTCAAGGAAAGGCCTCCTCCACACCACGCGCTTCTGATGCCACTCGGAGTAAGCGGCTTGTGGTGATTACACCACGGGCTCAGAGGGGAAACCGCGATCGTCCAGGAGTTTTGAAAGCGGCCCGGGAGGTCTTTCCAACCTCAGCGATCCCTTAGCGTGAAACTAAGCAGGCCCCGCAAAGCCGGGCAAGGAGCGGCACGAGCACGCAAAGCCTGCAGGGGACACCACAGCATCGCCTCCCGCTAAGCCTTAACGCAGTTAAGATCCGCGTGCGTAACCCGCGCCATCGCAGCAGCGCTCCTGCGGAGACACAAAGCCCTCGTCTCCTCCAGGAACGCACCACGCCCCGGGGTATCCACGTGTGCTGAGAGCTGGCAGAG
>NW_011118210.1:0-398 GCF_000146605.3 Meleagris gallopavo
TTTGACATGTACAATAAACATATAAAATGACTTATAATGGCAGGAAACTGAAGTACAGAGAAAAATGAATTCAGGAGATACCTAGTCCTTCTACTTTAGGGAGTAGTAAAATTGAATCCAATTCTCTTTAACTTAGAACCAATGGGACAGATTGCACGACTCAGACATAACAGGCTGTACATAACAGGGAAAAGTAAGACTAGGATGAATGAGAACAAACATCAGGCATTTTCTTCATATAAATATGTTCTCCAAATTCTTTCCCTAAAAACATGAATACAACATAATTTTTCAAAGCACCCCATATTATATAGTAAAATCATAATTCCATAGCACATGCTCAGTTGGTCAATCTGCAATGAAAAATCATCCAAAATAATTCCATCTTACTGATCTCA
>NW_011118211.1:0-925 GCF_000146605.3 Meleagris gallopavo
TCCCTATGGGTCTCTATGGGTCCCTATGGGTTCCTACGTGTCCTTGTGGGGTCTCTATGGGTCCCTATGGGTCCCTATGGATCCTATGGGTCCCTATTGGGTCTCGATGGGTCCCTATGTGTCCCTATGTGTCTCTATGGGTCTCTTTGGGTCTCTTTGGGTCCGTGTGGGTCCCTATGGGTCTCTATGGATCCCTATGGGTCTCTATGGGTCTCTATGGGTTCCTACGTGTCCCTATGGGGTCTCTAGGGGTCCCTATAGGTCCCTATGTGTCCCTATGGGTCTCGATGGGTCCCTATGGGTCCCTATGTGTCCCTATGGGTCTCGATGGGTCCCTTTTGGGTCTTGATGGGTCCCTATGGGTCCCTATGGGTCTCGATGGGTCTCGATAGGTCCTTATGGGTCCCTATGGATCCTATGGGTCCCTATTGGGTCTCGATGGGTCCTTATGGGTCCCTATGGGTTCCTGCGTGTCCCTGTGGGGTCTCTATGGGTCCCTTTGGGTCCCTATGGATTCCTATGGGTCTCTATGGGTCCCTATGGGTTCCTACGTGTCCATGTGGGGTCTCTATGGGTCCCTATGGATCCCTATGGGTCTCTTTGGGTCCCTATGGGTTCCTACGTGTCCCTGTGGGGTCTCTATGGGTCTCTATGGGTCCCTATGGGTTCCCCACGGGTCCCACCTGTGCTCCCTGCCCCATAAGTGAACAACGCTGGCGTTGGCGCCGTGGGTCCGTTAGAGGGCACCGGGGAGGCGGAGCTGCAGCGGGTGCTGGACACCAACGTGCTGGGGGTGATGAGGGCCGTCAGGGCCGTGCTGCCCCACATGAAACGGCGCCGGAGGGGGCACATCGTGGTCATCAGCAGCGTGATGGGCCGGCACGGTGAGGGTCAAAGGTCACGGGGTCACGGGGTCAAAGGTCAC
>NW_011118211.1:945-1260 GCF_000146605.3 Meleagris gallopavo
GTCCCTATGGATCCCTATGGGTCTCTATGGGTCCCTATGGGTTCCTACATGTCCCTATGGGGTTCTAGGGGTCCCTATAGGTCCCTATATGTCTCTATGGGTCTCGATGGGTCCCTATGGATCCCTATGGGTCTCTATGGGTCCCTATGGGTTCCTACGTGTCCCTATGGGGTCTCTAGGGGTCCCTATAGGTCCCTATGTGTCCCTATGGGTCTCGATGGGTCCCTTTTGGGTCTTGATGGGTCCTTATGGGTCCCTATGGATCCTATGGGTCCCTATTGGGTCTCGATGGGTCCTTATGGGTCCCTATGGGTT
>NW_011118211.1:1280-1611 GCF_000146605.3 Meleagris gallopavo
GTCCCTATGGATCCCTATGGGTCTCTATGGGTCCCTATGGGTTCCTACGTGTCCCTGTGGGGTCTCTATGGGTCTCTATGGGTCCCTATGGGTTCCTACGTGTCCCTATGGGGTTCTAGGGGTCCCTATAGGTCCTTATATGTCTCTATGGGTCTCGATGGGTCCCTATGGATCCTATGGGTCCCTATTGGGTCTCGATGGGTCCTTATGGGTCCCTATGGGTTCCTACGTGTCCCTGTGGGGTCTCTATGGGTCCCTTTGGGTCCCTATGGATCCCTATGGGTCTCTATGGGTCCCTATGGGTTCCTACGTGTCCCTATGGGGTTCTAGG
>NW_011118212.1:0-487 GCF_000146605.3 Meleagris gallopavo
AGAGGAGAATGAAAAAGCTCCAATGGCTTGCTGTCTCATGTAGCTATGGTCTTTTGCAGACTTTCACAAACACTCTGAAATTTGGATGCTCTGAGGTGTGGTCACCTGAGTTTTCAATAGGAAACTAAAGTAGAACTCTGGATGTTACAAGTTCAATAACTATTGGGAAAATTTCATAAGTCAAGTGAGTTATGCATAGATTTTCAAAACCAAACAGATTTTTGTTTGGTTCCAAAAGCATTATCAAACTTGTTAGAAGAAGAATATAGTGCAAAAAAATGACTTGACATTTCACAAAGCTGTGATTTAAACATTACGTTTAACTGGTGTCTTACCTAGGTACTTACTGGAGAGCAAAGGTTTTCAGTACCGTTATAAGACCATTTGGAACAGCAATAACCTATGTGCACAAGTCGTTTAGCACTGGCCGAGAGACTTTCTTTTCTACAACTGCATAGCCTTTAGAATAATAGTGGAAAATGTTTTT
>NW_011118213.1:0-581 GCF_000146605.3 Meleagris gallopavo
GTTTTCCAAGAAATCAGTGGAATGAGAAGGGCAAATTTCAATAGCAATTCATATCTCTAAAATTTCTATTTTTTTTTAATTGCATGTTGATGTCAATGGGAAGACAACAAAAACTGGAAAAAGGGGAAGAAAAACAAAAGAAATAAATAAACCCAAATACCCCCCCCAAAAGTAACAAAATAAACCAAACTAAACAAACCAAAAAAACAACAGCAAAAACAACAATAGGAAAAAAAGAAACAAAACATTTGAACAGCCTGCTTTTTGTCTTCATTACAATCCCCAAAAGAGAATGCACAAGACCATGCTGTGTTTCTCACTGATAGCGGTGACCTCTACTGAAGAATGACTTCAAAAGGAACTGCAACGTAGCCAAAAGGGTCACTGGTACAGCTTTAGCAGATGTTCACGTTTCTCTTCCTCCTACTTTCTCTACAGTGCCATCCATCCTGCCTCATCAGCTGCTTCTACTTTTAATCTTTTCCCACTCTCCCAAGAATAAATGTCACCCTTGCTGAGTTCCAGACACTTCCCATTTCAATTATACAGCAAAAGGGTAAAAAAAATAAAAAAAAATTAAC
>NW_011118214.1:0-444 GCF_000146605.3 Meleagris gallopavo
ACAAACAAGAAACGTTGGAATTTTTTTTTAAAGTAGCTTTTCATCTTAGTTTTGTTATAATTATTGTCCGTGGCATAACTGTAACATTCTTGGTATTTAAATTCTAAAAATAACCCAATATAACCAATTTTAGTCTGGCCATTTAATTATCTGATTAGAAGTTGAAACCATTAATGAACACTGAATAAGAGTCTCCCAGAAGGTGGCATTTCTAAACAGATGGTATCATTCTCAAGCAGGGGCAAGATGCCACCCTCTCAGACTGGCAGTGAGATCACCTCATCCTGTGGTTTGGCAGACTTGCATGATGCTGAGTGAGCACAGGAAGCACTCACATTTTTGACAGGGAAGCCCCTCCTTCTCCTTGCTGTCCCCTGGGGTGGGGAAGACCCTACTCTACAGCAGGGTGAGCCCAGTGGTAGACCTACACCTCATCACTATACC
>NW_011118215.1:0-451 GCF_000146605.3 Meleagris gallopavo
GGATGTGCTCAGTGGTATTTCCGCCACCCATCTGCCAGAGCAGGCGGCTGCTCTCCAACCCACAGAGTGCTCTTTGCCCTGGGTCTCCCACCTTGTATTCTTCCAGGATTCCAAAGATCTTGATCAGGCAGCACCGGAAATACTCCACCAGGACTTCCAGCAGGCTTGGAGCTATGGGGGAGGAGAAAAACGGGAGGGGAAGGAAGGAAAGATGGATCAGTGACCACAACATAACTGAGGTCGCTATGAGCAATTGGAAAACCACTGCATAAAGGGCAGAGACCTTGAGGAGCCGTTTAGAATGGAATCTTTTCATTCTGGCAATAGCTCTTTGCAAGAGAGAGCTTTCTGTCCTCTCAGAACAGAAACAAGGGTCCCTGAATGCCAGGATCCAGCCAGCTCAGACCTGTGTAAACATGCACTCTCTTGGTTTTTGTCTCCTCTCTGATTA
>NW_011118216.1:0-369 GCF_000146605.3 Meleagris gallopavo
GTGAGTACAGCAGGGAAAGATTTTTCACTCCAATTCTCATGCCTACTACCTCTCTAGCCTCTTGATATCTTATGCCACTAACTAAAAATTAAAACCATTAAGATGCCTGTCCCATTTCTAGAGAGTAGATCAACCAGCAGCTTGCCCTGTGACAGTGCTGACTACACTGCATTGTACTTCTTGAAGTGTCTCTCTAGCTAGGTAAATCATAACATGGATAAGCTAGTAGTAAGTTAATGAACAATCAGCACTTCAATCAAGGCTATTGCTGCACTGTAGTTAAATATGTAACTCTCAAAAACCCAAATAACAGAAGCTCTCTTCTTCTCAATCTTTCCTCCAGTGGGAAAAATGTTTAGACTCACAAGA
>NW_011118217.1:0-301 GCF_000146605.3 Meleagris gallopavo
ATAGAAAATGATCTGGCATCTCTGCTTCCTGTTTTTCCTGGTGGAAAATTGGAAAAATTTTACAAAAATAGCAACTAAGATTACAGTCTCTATTATAATTGTGGATGATCCCAGTTGAAGTAAAAACAAGATAACAAATAAAGAATGAAAAAAAAGAAAAAGGAAGAATCCATTCCTAAATGGATTCCTTATTCATATTCGGTTCTTTCATTTGAATCGATAACAATTGGTAATTTACTGAGATAAAAGTGGATGGTTTTTAAAGCTCTGGTGGAGAGGTACTTGTAAGTATCTCCTTTGA
>NW_011118218.1:0-2331 GCF_000146605.3 Meleagris gallopavo
GCTGGAGGTAACCTGCACTCATCTAATGGACACTTCTTCCTTTGCTTGGTGGCTTTTATGTTGGCATCAATCACAACACAGACTTGGTAGGCAGAATATCCACAGCAATGGCAGGCTGAAGAGATCTGCAGGTGCCTGATAAGCTGGACAGGCTTTCTGACACGTGAGGATGTATTGCTCTTTGGAAAAGGGGATTCCTTGTCTTGCTCAATTTCTATCTTCAGGTGCCACCCTTAGGGTTTTATATCTTCTCATGCTGGCAATTTTTTGTTCTTGACTTACTAACTGATATCTTATCAGCAACTTCCATTCTGTGTTGCCTCCTCTTACCTTTCCTTGCACGATATTAGCTTATAGACTATTGCAACTAATCAGGAGCTCTCCAGGGAGTCCACTCTCATTCAGCTCTCCACAGAGTTGGAGGTCGATCCCTTTAGCTATCGGATTTTCCAAGAGGGGGGAAAAAAAACAAGCACAACTGAGGTAAGCAGGAGATTCAGTGGGAAAATTCTTGTGGTTACTTTTTGGAAGATGGAACTTGAAATGAATTTGCTGAACTGTTTCTCTCTTTTGATGAATGCTGTTAAAAGGAAATGGATTTTTCTTTCCCACACATTTCAGATACTCTTCTCAGCTGTTTTATTTTTTCCTAATGCAAGTCAAAATTGTTAAAGAATTGAAAAGTAAAAATCCGTAATGCTGAAAAGACCATGTTGTGAAATGTATCATGAACATTCCATTAGAACAGTGCTTGCTAATTAAGAGAGAGAGCTGCTGGGAAACAGCAAGCTGGTAACAGAGATCATAGAATCATAGAATGGCCTGGGTTGAAGAGGAGCACACCGATCATCTAGTTTCAACCCCCTGGTACGCGCAGGGTCGCCAACCCAGCAGACCAGGCTGCCCAGAGCCACATCCAGCCTGGCCTTCAATGCCTCCAGGGATGGGGCATCCACAGCCTCCTTGGGCAACCTGTTCCAGTGTGTCACCACCCTCTGGGGGAAAAACTTCCTCCTAATATCTAACCTAAACCTCCCCTGTATAAATTTAAAACCATTCCCCCTTGTCCTATCACTATCCATCCTCATGTTTCCCCTCCTGTTTATACACTCCCTTCAAGACCTGGAAGGCCACAGTGAGGTCTCCTGAAGCCTTCTCTTCTCCAAGCTAAACAAGCCCAGTTCCCTCAGCCCTTCCTATAGGAGAGGTGCTCCAGCCCTCTGATCATCTCAGTGGCCCTCCTCTGTACCTGCTTCAAGAGCTCCACATCCTTCCTGTACTGGGGGCCCAAGGCCTGGACACAGCACTGCAGATGGGGCCTCAAATCAGATTGGCTGCCTTTGATCCTCTGTAGAGTTTGTTTAAAAAAAACAAAACAAAACTGCCTACACTTGTCTGCAGCTTGTTATGTTTATTCATCTGCCACAAGGCCAAAAATCGGCAATTTATAATTCACTAAAACTCCAGTGGTCCAACATATCACACACAAGCTGTGGAGCCTTCAGTAAGAGGATGGGAAGAGGAGCTGAGGACAGGCTGAGCAGGTCTGGGTGCTCTTCATGTGCCCTGCTTCTGCTTGCCAGTGTTGTACAGGCACTGGCTGCGTCGTGGTCCTACACGTGTGTTGCCGATGTGGTTGCAAAGCAATTTGGATTTTTCCAACGGAGCACATTTGGGGCGCAGCCTCCCTCCTGTGGTATGCTGGGCAGTGCCTGAGGTATGGGGCAGCCAGCCCTGGCATCAGGGAGTGCTAGCTCTGAAATCAGTAACATGGGGAGCTAATTATTGCCTAAGAAAATAACACAAGTCTATGTTCTGTTGATTTTTTTTTTTTTTTTAATCAGAGCTTTGTTTCTGCAGCCGTATGTTTTATCTGCATTGGTTAGCTACCATTCCTGGATACCTGCATCCCACTAAGGGAACTCACAACTGTTGTTGTGCTTCTTCCCGCTGAGGTGGAGGCAGAGCTTCATTGTAGTCTGCGTTTCATCAGCAATCAGGGACTGAGTCGCTGTTCCTTGTGAAGAAAAGACAGGTTAAAAATGTACCCTCTCACACCCAGATTTACGTCCTGCAAAATGTGGGAGAATGTCACTGTCTAAAGCACCATCTCTGCCTAGTGACTTCTGTGGTGCCGCGATTTATCAGTGCAAACCTGCCTTGCTGCGTATGCTGAAAATGAATAGTTTGGAGTGTGTAATGGGATTGGTCCTTTTGTGGACTCTTTGAGTATCCTGACGGGAGGGGAGAGGGCGGCATCCCCGGAGGACCTGGCGGGAAGAGGCAGTGGGGTGGAGCTTCGGACAGGACCCGGAGCGTCTGCGTCTCTCC
>NW_011118219.1:0-495 GCF_000146605.3 Meleagris gallopavo
GATGAAAGTCCAAGTAGGATAGAAACACAGTGCGCTGATTTCAGCTGGAATAGAATGAATTTTCTTTCTTGTAGATCATAGAAGTGTAGAATCAGAATTGTTTGAGTTGGAAGAGACCTTCAAAGATCATCTAGTCCAACTCCCCTGCAATGAGCAGGGACACCCACACCTAGATCAGGCTGCTCAGAGACTGGTCCAGCCTGACCTTGAGCCCTCCTTTAGATATTGAAAGGTCACTCTCAGGTCTCTCGGAGCCTTCTCTTCTCCTAACTGAACAGCCCCAGCTCTCTCAGCCTCTCATAAGGAGGTGTTCCATCCCTTGGATCATTTCCGTGGCCCTCTTCTGGACACACTCCAACAGGTCCACATCTCTCCAGTACTGAGAACTCCACATCTGGATGCAGCACTCCAGGTGAGGTCTCACCAATGCAGAGTAGAGAGGGGAAGGATCACCTCCCTTGATCTGCTGATCATGCTTCTATTGATGCAGCCCAT
>NW_011118220.1:0-862 GCF_000146605.3 Meleagris gallopavo
CCTGGTGACCCCCCAGGAGGGGCGGGTGCTGCTGAGCGCTGCGTGCAGGGACGTCCTGGGCTGGGCCTACGTGGATGGAGGAGTCGAGATCTTCTATGGGGCGGGGGAGAGCGTGGGGCTGAGGCTGCCCCATGGAGAGGCCGAGCAGGTGGTGGCCAGGCTGCAGGTGGGTGTGAGGAGGGGGTGAAGGGGGGGTTGGGGGGTGATGGGGTAGGGGGGTGATGGGGTTGGGGGGTGATGGGGGTGGGATCCGCACTGGGTTCTATGTTGGGTTCTTCTTGTTGGGTTCCATAATGGGTTCTGTGTTGGGGTCCACGTCGGGTTCCATGTGGGGTTCTGTGTTGGGTTCCATATTGGGTTCCCCATTGGGCTCCATATTGGGTTCCCCATGGGTTCTGTGTTGGTTCCCCATTGGGTTCCATATTGGTTCTGTGTTGGTTCCCCATTGGGCTCCGTATTGGGTTCTGTGTTGGTTTCCCTTTGGGTTCCCCACGGGTTCTGTGTTGGTTCCCCTTTGGTTTCCCCACGGGTTCTGTGTGGTTCCCCATTGGGCTCCATATTGGGTTCCCCATTGGGTTCCATATTGGGTTCTGTGTTGGTTCCCCTTTGGGCTCCATATTGGGTTCTGTGTGGTTCCCCATTGGGCTCCATATTGGGTTCTGTGTTGGTTCCCCATTGGGCTCCATACTGGGTTCTGTGTCGGTTCCCCATTGGGCTCCATACTGGGTTCTGTGTTGTTTCCCCTTTGGGTTCCCCACGGATTCTGTGTTGGTTCCCCATTGGGCTCCATACTGGGTTCTGTGCTGGTTCCCCTTTGGGTTCCCCACGGGTTCTGTGCTGGTTCCCCATTGGGCTCCATACT
>NW_011118221.1:0-357 GCF_000146605.3 Meleagris gallopavo
ATTCCTTCCATTTCCCATCTACTTCCTCCCAGTCCCTCCCAGTCCCTCCCAGTAATGCCCAGTGCCTCCCAATGCCTCCCAGTGCCTCCCAGTGCCTCCCAGTCCCTTCCAGTCCCTCCCAGTGCCTCCCGGTCCCACCATTCCTTCCATTTCCCCTCCATTCCTTCCATTTCCCATCTACTTCCTCCCAGTCCCTCCCAGTCCCTCCCAGTAACGCCCAGTGCCTCCCAATGCCTCCCACTGCCTCCCACTGCCTCCCAGTCCCTCCCAGTGCCTCCCAGTGCCTCCCGGTCCCACCATTCCCCACCGTTTCCCCTCCATTCCTTCCATTTCCCATCTACTTCCTCCCAGTCCCTC
>NW_011118222.1:0-305 GCF_000146605.3 Meleagris gallopavo
CCTAAAAGTGCCACCAAGACCCTAAAAGAGTCACCAAGATCCTAAAAGAGTCACCAAGACCCTAAAAGTGTCACCATGACCCTAAAAGTGCCACCCAGATCCTAAAAGTGTCACCAAGATCCTAAAAGTGCCACCCAGACCCTAAAAGAGTCACCAAGATCCTAAAAGTGCCACCAAGATCCTAAAAGTGTCATCAAGACCCTAAAAGTGTCACCAAGACCCTAAAAGTGTCACCAAGGGCCTAAAAGTGCCACCAAGATCCTAAAAGTGTCACCAAGGGCCTAAAAGTGCCACCAAGATCCTAA
>NW_011118223.1:0-388 GCF_000146605.3 Meleagris gallopavo
ACAAATTGCACCCAAAATGCCCCAAGTCCCCCCCAACGTGGAAAAAGCGGACACAAAATGGCATGAATTGCACCCAAAATGCCCCAAGTCCTGTCCAAAGTGGCACAAATTGCACCCAAAATGGAAAAAGTGGACCCGAAATGGCACGAATTGCACCCAAAATGGCCCAAGTCCCGTCCAAAGTGCCAAAAATTGCACCCAAAATGGCCCAAGTCCCACCCAACGTGGGAAAAGCGGACCCAAAATGGCACAAATTGGACCCAGAATGGCCCAAGTCCCGTCCAAAGTGCCAAAAATTGCACCCAAAATGGCACAAATTGGATCCAAAATGGCACAAATTGCACCCAAAATGGCCCAAGTCCCGTCCAAAGTGCCAAAAATTGCACCC
>NW_011118224.1:0-392 GCF_000146605.3 Meleagris gallopavo
AATGTCAGCCTTGAGCACCAGAGAAGGGAAGAAAAGAAGCAGTAGGGAATAACACACAGCATGCACGAAGCACCCACAAGCATCTTGGGGACCGTGTCCCAAGGACTGAGGTATGTGTCCTCCCCAGCATCCCAAGGAGAAGAGTTTTCCTATTGTGCCACAGTTCATAGAATCACGGAGTGGTTTGGGTTGAAATGGAGCTTTCACGTCATCTAGTTTAACCCCCCCCCCCAGTATGAGCAGGGACACTTTCCACCATACCAGGCTGCTCAAAGCCTCATCCAGCCTGGCCTCGAGCTCCTCCAGGTATGTGGCTGCCACAGCTTTTCTGGACAAGCTCTCCCAATGCCTCACCACCCTCATAGGAAAGAATTCCTTAAAAATATCCCACC
>NW_011118225.1:0-337 GCF_000146605.3 Meleagris gallopavo
ACTTTCTGTATACCTTGAAAATAATTTTTTTTTTTTAAATTTTATTAATAAGGAGGCCAGCTACTGAACAAGGACATTTTACTCCTCCAGCAAGGGAAGATTAAAGATAAATACACAGAAGTATTTCCTATGGTTCATACATAATTTTTTTACTTGTTTTTGTTTTCCCCATGGCTTTCAGGTATCAGTAACCAAAGACCTGCAATTTACAGAGCAAAGGAAAGGACGGAATGAGTCAATGAGAGCAGAAGTTAAATGAACATAACTGTTGTCACTGAATGGAGATGACTAAAAATTCATGACTACCAGAAAGGTTCCTGCTTGCAGAAGGGAAAGG
>NW_011118226.1:0-1244 GCF_000146605.3 Meleagris gallopavo
TCCCCCCATGTCCCCACACGTCCCCACGTGTCCCCATGTCCCCAGGCCTGGCCTATCTGTGCGAGGGGCTGCGGGAGCAGCGCCGTGGTTTGGTGACGTTGGTGCTGTGGAACAACCAGGTGACACAGGCAGGGACGGCGTACCTGGGGGTCACACTGGTGAGTGTCCCCGACGTGTCCCCAACGTCCCCCCAGACGTGGGGATGTCCCCAGTGCGTCCCCATTGTCCCCCAGTCTTCAGGACATCCCCAACACCAACCTCTGGTTTCCCAAGGCTTTGGGATGTCCCCAGTGTCCCCCTAGGCTTCAAGATGTCCCCATTGTCCCCAGTATCCCCCCAGGTTTTGGGATGTCCCTGTTGTCCCCAGCATCCCCAGACCTCAGGATGTCCCCATCTCTGAGCCGTGGTGTCCCCAGACTTCAGGACATCCCCAACATCCCCACAGGCTTTGGGATGTCCCCAATGTCCCCAGCGTCCCCCCAGGCTTCAGGATGTCCCCAATGTCCCCCCAGGCTTTGGGATGTCCCCATTGTCCCTAATGTCCCCCCAGGCTTTGGGATGTCCCCAGTGTCCCTGTTGTCCCCCCAGGCTTTGGGATGTCCCCAGTGTCCCTGTTGTCCCCCCAGGCTTCAGGATGTCCCCAGTGTCCCCCCAGGCTTTGGGATGTCCCCATTGTCCCTAACGTCCCCCCAGGCTTTGGGATGTCCCCATTGTCCCCCCGCTGTCCCCACAGCCCCACGCACAGAGCCTGGAGACCCTGAACCTGGGCCACAACCCCATTGGCAACGAAGGAGTTCGCAACCTGAAGACGGGGCTGATTGGGAACCGCTCCGTGCTGCGCCTGGGCTTGGCTTCCACCAAACTCACCTGCGAAGGTGGGGGGGCACGGAGCCCCACAGAGCCCCTCGGGGAAGGGGGGAGTCTGGGGAGGGGGGACCCCCACGGAGGGATCCCACAAAAAACGCCGTCGTTGGGATCCAGGGCCGTCACTGCGGAGCCCGGACCCCGGGGGGGGCGGCTGTGGGATCCTCTTGGGGACCCTGCGGAAGCGATGTCCTCGAGGTCCAAAGGGTGACCCCGATGTCACTACGGCCATCTCATCCTATAGGATGGGGGTCCCGGGACCGTCACCTCTCAGGGACCCCACAAAATGCCATCGTTGATGTCCAGTGGGTGACCCCGATGTCACCGTGGCCATCTGGTCCCCTGGGTTGGGGGTTCTGGGGGTCTCTTCTTGGAGACCC
>NW_011118227.1:0-650 GCF_000146605.3 Meleagris gallopavo
AAGGGGAGAGGTGCTGGATGAGGGCTGTGTGCCAATAGCGCAAAGCAACAGCTGAAGCGGGTGCCCAGGGCGTAAAGCCGGCTGTGCGGGATAAGGGAGGAGCAGCTCAGCGGATAGAGGGCAGCTCTGTGCCGCGGGCGGAGCCGCTCGCGCTCCGTACGGGAGATGAGCGCAGGCAGCGCTCGGAGCGGCTGTTTGCTTCTCCGCCGTACGGTTCTGTGTCCGTGTGGGGAGAAGGAGTGAGAAAGCTGCGCCGCACGGCCGTCCCGTCCCGCGTAGTTGAGGCATCGCTGACGCTCTCACGGAGCGCCGGGGCCGGGAACCGCTCGCTAATTGCAGCCCGTTCATTAATAAAGAGCCGAATCCGCTGCCGGCCCCGCGGCGGGCGGCAGGGGGAGCTCCGAGTCCGCCCGGCTCCATCCCCGGCTCAGCCCCGCACGGGGCGGCACGTCTGCCTCATTCCGAGCCAGAAATATCTGTTTGCTGGGAGGTAAATAGCAGAAAACGCGAAGGAGAGGAAGAGTGGATATAGGCTAACTGATAAAGCGAGAAAAACAAAGCTCGAATTAGAAATAATAACAAATAAATAAAAAAAACGACGGGACAGCTACCGTGCGCTCGGCAGCTCTGACCCGGGGCTGCTGGATGCG
>NW_011118228.1:0-762 GCF_000146605.3 Meleagris gallopavo
ACCTGATGGACGCCATCAGCTTCGTGCTGGGTGAGAAGACGTCCAACCTTCACCTCAGTGACCCCATAACCCCACATCTGACCCCATAACCCCCTAAGTGACCCCATAACCCCCTAAGTGACCCTATATCTGACCCCATAACCCCATAACCTGTAGGGAAATCCAACCTGATGGACGCCATCAGCTTCGTGCTGGTGGAGAAGACGTCCAACCTTCACCTCAGTGACCCCATAACCCCACATCTGACCCCATATCTGACCCCATAACCCCATAAGTGACCCCATAACCGCCTAAGTGACCCTATATCTGACCCCATAACCCCACATCTGACCCCATAACCCCACAAGTGACCCCATAACCTGTAGGGAAATCCAACCTGATGGACGCCATCAGCTTCGTGCTGGGGGAGAAGACGTCCAACCTTCACCTCAGTGACCCCATAACCCCATAAGTGACCCCATAACCCCACATCTGACCCCATAACCCCCTAAGTGACCCCACAAGTGACCCCATAACCCCACAAGTGACCCCATAACCCCATAACCTGTAGGGAAATCCAACCTGATGGACGCCATCAGCTTCGTGCTGGGTGAGAAGACGTCCAACCTTCACCTCAGTGACCCCATAAGTGACCCCATAACCCCACATCTGACCCCATAAGTGACCCCATAACCCCACAAGTGACTCCATAACCTCACATCTGACCCCATAAGCGACCCCATAACCCCACAAGTGACCCCATAACCTGTAGGGAAATCCAAC
>NW_011118229.1:0-361 GCF_000146605.3 Meleagris gallopavo
CCCACCCCCCCGCCTGCCCTCCTCTCTCTATTTTGTGAAACATAGGAACGTCTCTGTTAGCACAGAGTTCCATTTCATTTGGAAGCCTTGGGACTGGTACCCCTCACCGTGTCCCTTCCTCCCCCTGCTGTCCCCCGTTGTTTCTCTTCTCTGGATCTTTATTTTCCAGGCTGAGCACCCCTCTCCAGGTCTCTCCTTCTCCCTCAGCCCATTCTCTCCTGTTGGAGGTGGCTTCACAGACCTCTTAGCTCCCTTTCTCTCAGCCCTCTGCTTCCCCTTTCATAACAGTTCCTTCCTTTGGTGCTGCATGCCATGACATCCCCTTCCCATCCCTCATTAGTTCTGTTCTTCCCTGTGCTCC
>NW_011118230.1:0-3762 GCF_000146605.3 Meleagris gallopavo
TTTTTCTGGACAAATCGGATTAAACATGGACTGTTATCTTTGAGTAAGTTTGGTCCTATTTGCTGATATACTCTAGACTGGTCTTTGCTATCCCAGTGTTCGGATCAAGAGCTGAGTTGCACAACAGGCTCTGACTGTTGCTGACATTGCAGAAGTGATGGACAGTTGCACAGAATATTGTGCTATCAAGTGATGCCACTGATATCATTGACATACCTGCAAGTCCTACGTCCCATCTTCTTACATTGGCTTGAAGCATTTCTGACCTTCGCTTCTCTTCCTGCTGTGCCTCACTTTTAGTGTAATGCAATTCTTCCTTCAGGGAAGGACACTGCTGTGCATGTAGCCTTTTTAATCCTGGAGAAGAGGAAAAATGAAGGGGCTAGAGATTAGCTGCTCTTCTGTTTCTATGCCCTAGCAGGCACCTTGCCTCTCATTCCCTTGAGGAATGCCTGGCTGCATCCAATGGGGTGCACTCAACAATCCACAGGGAGGGATCCTGGCATTGCTAGTGCTAATTTTCAACCATTACAAATGAGAAAAGCATCCTAGAAAATAGACATCAGCCTGAAACATCTCCACCTCTATTTGCAGCCCCCTGGAAATCTCAGTGACCCTTGTCCAACTCAGACTTTATTTGTTATTATTATTATTATCAGGAATTCAAATGGCAGTACCCCTATCTACAGCAAATAAATGCTTTATGGTTTTGTTATGCAAAGATCCTTGAAATAAGCTTGTTATGCAAAGATCCTTGAAATGTGGCATCCAGCAGAAACTTTCCTTTTTACTTTATTCCAGTATTTGGTAGAGATTCCTGGGACAGAAAAGCCTTCTGGGACCTGGACACTGCTGTATGATTGGAAAATTTTGAAACAGGAAATTGCCTGTAATGGCCTTGTGGTTGCCTCCATGGGCTGCAAAGAATAAGTGAATCAACTTAAATGGTAGGTATGTTCTCAAACTCCTTTGTCACTGAATTTTCCTATTTGAGGGAAACCAATCTGCCATCTTCAAGAGCTAAATTTTCATATGGCAGAGACATGATACTGGAACCATAGATCTGGAGCCTGGGTAATATTTTTGATTGTGGGGCAGGAATGTAAGAAAATAACCTTAAAAGTGTCTAGTTAGAAACTTCAGAAGTGCTGTGCTTTGGCCTTCTGCCACTCCTTTTGAAGTCAGGGACTTCTCCCATTGTGTTAGATTTTAACAGAGTCAGAACAATGTCAAACTCCTTAAAAAATCCCACCCAACATTCGGTGCACAGCTTCATTGAGCCAGAAAATTTTGGTGCTGGAAATCATCATGGGATTCTGTAACACCAGAGGTGGACTCCCAGTTCCTTTCATGTCAGCCCTGTCCCTGCAGGAGATCTTTGATTCTCTTCCTGATGCCGCAAGAGTAGTATGGTGCCAGACCCCCTGCTACTTCTTTCTATTCATCCCCTCATGGCAAAATATGAAAGAAAAATGGAAGCAGCATTATGCCCATCACCTGCACTGGCTGTAAGTCAGTGCGTGTGGCAGTGTCATGCAAGAAGGTCCCTTTTTTTCTGCCATCTTCCTTCTCTTTTCTGATGTGTACCATTGTAATTCCCAACTGCTCATGGTCTTGTGTATGAGCTTTTTCAGGAAGGTTAGTCATGTCATGCAGAACTAGCTTCTGTCTTCTTGGCTGCGTTTGTTCTGCTTGCTCTTCCTTGTGCTATGGCAGAGTATGGTATTTGGCCTTAGCTCACCACCTTAAGGACAGGTTTCTTTTGTTACAGGTTCTTGGTCAAGGCATCCAGCAATAACACTCCAGCTAACGTTCCTTATCAAGTTTTATGAAACCTTTAAACTGAACTAGGCCTTCCTAAGTCTCACTTGTTTGTTGCTCAAGATTAATTCCTGGAGTATCTAAACTTATGAAATGTTTGATATTGAGATCTGTCCGTGGTTCATGTTTCTGTTGTGGTTGATATCTATTGAGCCATTAAGTTTTATTCTTTATTCTCTGAAGTTATTTTATTTATAAAATTGTAATTTATTTTACTTCGGTATTCTGCAGCCATTTCCTAAGGGAATTATGCCTGGAAAAATTAGAAGAATGAGCCATGTAAGTCCATGACAGAAGCTATAAAATAAACATTATACCATGTGTGGGGTAACATTTTTTACTGCAAGTGGCTGCTCTCACTTTCTGGCATTTATACACATGGCCATCTGTTTGAAGGCTGTTTGAAGTGGCTGTATTCCAGCATTTATGTAACTTGCCTGTTGAAAGGAAATGACATCATTTAGTTTCCTGAAGAATATTACCAATGCCAGAACTGAGGAAATAAAATCTACAATAAATAGAATATGTATTTTAAAATCTTTTTTGTCTGTTACAGTAGATCACCTCTCCTTACTGATCTGAACATGTTTTTAAAGCAATGGTAAGCCCAGGAAACCTCATCCATTTCAGAGGCATTTTGATATTCATTACTAGTAGTAGACTGCAAGTCACTGTGATCTGAATGTTTGCTGAAGTGAGATCCTTCGAGACAGAACTGAAGAAACACAAGGGCAAAATGTGTAGTTTTCCCTGAATGAGCCTCCACTGGAAAGTATAACTATAAACTAACAAGCACTCCAACTTCATAGTTAGACTAGGTGAAGATTCATCACTTTCAGGTGACCACGATAGGGCAGCAGCTATTTGTCATACCTGGAAAAAAACATGGAACTCTATTAATAGTAGTTAATCAGTTTATTACAAACACATAATAAGGTTCATATTGCGAGAAAGTTTACATTTATTAGAACCTGCATAAATAACTTATATGTTCTGAGACATTTGTTTTAAATCTTTTTAAAGATATAAAGGTCTTTAGCTGGTGATTTCAGCGGAGCCATGTTAAGCCATTACATGCAGGCTTCCTCCTACTCTGTCTAGCCAAAAACTTTTCAGACGATAGACCATTTCTTGACTGATGACTCCTGTTTTATTGCATGCTTTTCAATAGAAGTAAGTTGTCAAACAAAATACGGACCACAGGATCACCCAGCCAGTAGTCCAAATAAAGTAATAAGGTCTTTTACTTTATATAGAGTTTTGAATGGAGTTTGCATTTCAATTCCCTTGTGTGAAAAATATTGCAAAGTAGACAAGCCATATCCCAGGTACAGAAAGGCAATCTTTCATCATGAGTTTGATCATACTGCTGATGGTATCATTTCCAATCACTTTTACAGTTTCAAGGTACTTTATGTTTAACCCTATTATGAACTAACGACAAACAAGTTTCATTTTACAAGTTTTGTTATTTCCCACGATTGACAGTTGTTTATAAAAATACTCATTTGATACAATTAACTCCATTCCATAAACAGCAGTGTAGACGGACTTGAATTTAAGACGATTTATTAAAAGCAGATTTGAGCTGCCTATTTTTCATATTCCTTTACTTCTGAATGTTTTTCATAACGAAGACATTATTCTTGTCAAAAGGAAATGGAAACAAAGAGAAGAGTTGGCTAATGATAGGACAAGGGGGAATGGTTTTAAACTCAAGGAGGGAAGGTTTAGATTGAATGTCAGAAGAAGTTCTTTACAGAGAGAGTGGTGAAATGCTGGAACAGGCTGCCCAGAGAGGCTGTGGATGCCGCATCCCTGGAGGTGTTCAAACCCAGGTTGAATGGAGCTCTGGGCAACTTGGTCTAGTACAAGATCTGGAGGTTGGTGGCCCTGCCTGTGGCAGGGGACAGTTGGAACTTGATGATGCTTCAGGTCCCT
>NW_011118231.1:0-689 GCF_000146605.3 Meleagris gallopavo
CCTGCTGTTATCTATCCTTTCAAAGAGTTGACTCCCTCCTGTTTGTAGGCTCCCTTTAGGTACTGAAAGGTTGCAGTGAGGTCCACCCCACAGCCTTCTTTTCTCCAGGCTGAACAAGCCCAGCTCCCTCAGCCTGTCTTTGTAGGGGAGGTCCCCTGATCATCACTGTGGCTCTCCTCTGGACCCTCTCCAACAGCTCTGTCTTTCTTGTACTGGGAGCTCCAGGCAAGGACACAGTACTCCAAATGGGGCCTTACAAGAGCAGAGTAGAGGGGTACAATCACCTCCCTGTCCCTGCTGGCCACCCCTCTTCTGATGGAGTCCAGGATACCATTCGCCTTCCGAGCTGCAAGAGCACACTGCTGGCTCAAGTTTTCCATCCATCAGGACCCCCAGGTCCTTCTCTGCAAAGCTACTCTCAAGGAACCTGTAAATGCCTGCGATTTCTCCAGCCAAAGTGCAAAATCTTGCACTTTGCTGTGTCGAACCTCATTAGGTTCACCCAGGCCCACCTTTCAAGCCTGTTGAGGTCCCTCTGAATGGCATCCCTTCCTTCCACCATGTCAACTGCACCACTCAGCTTGATGTCATCAGCAAACTTGCTGAGGGTGCACTCGATTCCATCATCGATGTCATTAATAAAGATGTTAAAGAGCACCAGTCCCAAGACAGACCCCTGGGGGACACTG
>NW_011118232.1:0-1531 GCF_000146605.3 Meleagris gallopavo
ACATTGCCCCAATCCTATTGCATCCCCCACCCCGCAGTGACCCCATAACATCCCCACCCTGCAGTGACCCCATAACATCCCCACCCCGCAGTGACCCCATAACATCCCCACCCCGCAGTGACCCCATAACATCCCCACCCCGCAGTGACCCCATAACATCCCCCTCCGTCCTCCTCCTCTTTCTGTCCTCCTCCTCCTTCCATCCCACCCCACTCCTTCCATCCTCATCTTCCTCCTTTCCATCCTCCTCTCCTCTCACCCTCCTCCTCCTCCTTCCATCCTCATCCCCACTCCTTCCATCTTCCTCCTCCCATCCTCCTTCCATTCTTCTCCCATTTTCCTCCCTCCATTTCCCTCTTCCATCCTCCTCCTCCTCCTTCCATCTTCCTTCACCCACCCTCATCCTCCATCCGTCCTCCTCCCCTCCATCCTCCTCCCTTCCTCCCCTTCCCCTCCTCATCCCCCTGCCTTCATCCTTCTCCTCCCATCCTCCTCCTCCTCTTCCATCCTCATCCCTCCTCCTTCCATCCTCAACCTCATCCTTTCATTTTCCTCCTCCCATTCTCCTCCTCCCATCCTCTTTCCATTTTCCTCCTCCATCCACCCTCCTCTTCCTCTTCCATCCTCCTCCTCCTCCTTCCATCTTCCTCCTCCCATCCTCCCTCCATTCTCCTCCCATTTTCCTCCCAACATTTTTTTCCTCCACCCACCTTCCTCCCCTTCCATCCTCCTCCTCCTCCTTCCATCTTCCTTCATCCATCCTCCTCCTCCCTTCCATCCTCCTCCCATCCTCTCCTCTCCTTCCTCCCGCTGCTCTTCCTCCTCCTCCTCCTCCTTCCGTTCTCCTTCCACCCTCAACATCACCCTTTCCATCCTCATCTTCCTCCTTTCCATCCTCCCCCTCCTGCCCTCCTCTCACCCTCCTCCTCCTCTTCCACCCTCATCCCTCCTCCTCCCATCTCCCTCTTTCCATCCTGTATCTCATCCTCCCATCTTCCTCCTCCCGTCCTCCTCCTCTTCCATCCTCCTTCCATCCTCCTTCCATCCTCAACCTCATCCTTTCCATCCATCCTCTCCCTCCCCCTCCCGCCGCTCTTCCTCCCCCTCCTCCTCCTCACCACACTGAGCCCACAGCAATGCAATGAATGCCGCCCCGATACTGATGGGATCCCAATAGAAAGGTGTGGGGACACAGACCCCAATGGAGTGGTGTGGGGACAGAGACCCCAATAGAGTGGTGTGGGGACACAGACCCCAATGGAGTGGTGTGGGGACACAGACCCCAATAGAAAGGTGTGGGGACACAGACCCCAATGGAGTGGTGTGGGGACACAGACCCCAATAGAAAGGTGTGGGGACACAGACCCCAATAGAGTGGTGTGGGGACACAGACCCCAATAGCGTGGTGTGGGGACACAGACCCCAATGGAGTGGTGTGGGGACACAGACCCCAATAGAAAGTTGTGCCCCCCTCATCCATCAGCAGAATTGTGGAAGTCCCCAAAGTGGGGGTGGTTGAGGGGTGACCCAG
>NW_011118233.1:0-480 GCF_000146605.3 Meleagris gallopavo
TAGTGATTTTTCAAATAAATACACTGCCCTATATCAGTTTTTAAAACAGACAATTTTGTTTTGGATCATATTAGTATCTTAAAGTTGCCTCTATAGTATAGCGAACTATGGGGCTATGTGAAAGAGAAGAAAAAAAGAATAAAAAATACGGTATTGAATCAGATTCTGAGTTTAGAGTACTGTTTTATTAGTAACCAAGTATATGTATATTGAAGGCTGCTCAAAAAGCAATGTTCCCTATGTTGGCAAATGTTTTTGTAGCAGTAAATGTTAAATCTTCCCTCCAATATGCTGTTAAATTTTGTTGCTGTGCAACCGCAATAGCAGAGGGGCAGTCTGACAAAATGGTGTCTAAAGCAGAAGTACATTTGAAATAAAGATGTGTAATTGATTTCCTCTCTGCAGAAAAAAAATTGAACCTGTTGACTTTCACTGATGCTTGCTGAACATTTTATGGAGACCAACTAGTGGATGTGAGTG
>NW_011118234.1:0-573 GCF_000146605.3 Meleagris gallopavo
CCCCCAACTGACGTCACACGCCCAAAATGATGTCACACACCCATTGTGATGTCACAAACCCCAAATGACATCACAACTCCCATGTGACGCAATACCCCCAAAATGACATCACACACCCCTAAAATGACGTCACATACTACGCATGTGACGTCACACAACCACATGTGATGTCATACCCCAAAAATGACGTCACACACCCCATGTGACGTCACAGCCCCCACGTGACGTCACACGCCCAAAAGGACGTCACACACCCCTAAAATGACGTCACACACCCCAAATGATGTCACACACCCCATGTGACGTCACAAACCCCATGTGATGTCACACCCACCCATTTGATGTCATAACCCAAAAAATGACGTCACACACCCCATGTGACGTCACACCCGCAAAATGATGTCACACACACCCATTTGACGTAACACACTCCGAATAAAGTCACACATGCCATGTGACGTCACAAACTCAAAATGACCTCACACCCCTAAAATGACGTCACACACCCATTGTGACGTCACACAACCCAAATGACCTCACAACTCCCATGTGACACAATACCCCCAAAATGAC
>NW_011118235.1:0-312 GCF_000146605.3 Meleagris gallopavo
TTTGGGGACACTCGTGTCACCTTGGGAACCCTCTTATCGACAGTTGAGGCCCCCTTATCAATTTGGGGACACCTCTGTCACCTTGAAGACTCTCTTATCGATTTGGGGTCACTTCTGTCACCTTGGGGACCCCCCGTATCAATTTGGGGACACCTCTTATCACCTTGGGGACCCCAATGTCAATTTGGGGACACCTCTGTCACCTTGGGGACCCTCTTATCACCTTGGGGACCCCATTATCAACTTGGGGACACCTCTTATCATCTTGGGGACCCCCCGTATCAATTTGGGGACACCTCTGCCACCTCGAGG
>NW_011118236.1:0-337 GCF_000146605.3 Meleagris gallopavo
CTTGTCAGAAACCTGGGTGGGTGCAGCATATTTGCACTAATAAAATTGTCATTCCTTTTAATACAGAAATAATTTAATGTACTGTTTAAGAAGAAGTTCTGTCAAGTGATGCAGCTCCATCTATTCAGCAGATGTATGACATAACTCAAATTGCATTCTGCCCTTATTTGCCTTTTTCTGCTATACCTATGTACTGATTCATAGTTCACATGCAGTACTTTTGAAGAGGCAAAGAATACAAGTTATTTGACCACTCTGATCTGCTGTAATTCCATACTGAGTGTAAGTCCCTGTTCTCCTGTGAAAAATATCAAATCCTAATGCAAACCAACTATTA
>NW_011118237.1:0-473 GCF_000146605.3 Meleagris gallopavo
GGGGCACAATAGGATCCAATAGGGCACAATGGGATCCAATGGGGCACAGTGGGATCTTATGGGGCACAATGGGATCCTATGGGGCACAATGGGGCACAATAGGATCCAGTGGGGCAGAATGGGATCCTATGGGGCACAGTGGGATCCTATGGGGCATTATGGGGCAGAATAGGATCCAATGGGGCACAATGGGATCCTATGGGGCACAATAGGATCCAGTGGGGCACAGTGGGATCCTATGGGGCACAACAGGAACCTATGGGGCACAATAGGATCCAATGGGGCACAATGGGATCCAATGGGGCACAATGGGATCCTATGGGGCACAGTGGGATCTTATGGGGCACAATGGGATCCTATGGGGCACAATGGGGCACAATAGGATCCAGTGGGGCAGAATGGGATCCTATGGGGCACAGTGGGACCCTATGGGGCACAATGGGGCACAATAGGATCCAGTGGGGCAGAATGGG
>NW_011118238.1:0-386 GCF_000146605.3 Meleagris gallopavo
CCCAGCACAGCACCAGCACAGCACCAGCATCCAGCACAGCACCCAGCACATCATTGCACATCCAGCACAGCACCAGCACAGCACCCAGCACATCATTGCACACCCAGCACAGCACCAGCACAGCACCAGCATCCAGCACAGCACCCAGCACATCATTGCACATCCAGCACAGCACCCAGCACAGCACCCAGCACATCACTGCACACCCAGCACAGCACCAGCACAGCACCAGCATCCAGCACAGCACCCAGCACATCATTGCACATCCAGCACAGCACCCAGCACAGCACCAGCACATCATTGCACACCCAGCACAGCACCAGCACACCTTTGCACACCCAGCACAGCACCAGCACCCAGCACAGCACCAGCACAGCACTGTGCAC
>NW_011118239.1:0-464 GCF_000146605.3 Meleagris gallopavo
GAAACCTATGCAGTACCCCACGCTACCGCCCATAATAATAATACCATATATAGGTCTTGAGACACAAGTCCTATGGCGACATGGTACCCCAGAAAGAATTGAGTCAGATAATGGGACTCATTTTAAAAATTCTCTTGCAGATACCTGGGCTAAAGGTCATGGTATTGAGTGGATTTACCATATTCCCTACCATGCACCAGCCTCAGGTAAGATTGAACGATACAATGGGTTGTTAAAAACTATGCTGAAAGCAATGGGAGGCAGTACATTTAAGCACTGGGAGAAGCATTTGGCAGAAGCCACCTGGTTAGTCAATACCAGAGGATCTATCAATCGTGGTGGTCCAACCCCAGTCCAGCTCCCTACATACTGTAGAGGGAGATAAAGTCCCTGTTATACATGTAAAGAATATGTTGGGAAAGGCAGTTTGGGTTATTCCAGCCTCTGAGAAGGACAAACCTCTT
>NW_011118240.1:0-1225 GCF_000146605.3 Meleagris gallopavo
TCAGATCCTTCTCCACCTCTGTAGCCCTCCTTTGGACACTCAAATAGCAGTTTATGTAGTGGCACCCAAGCCTGCACCCAGCACTGGAGGTGAGGCCGCACAGTGCAGAGCAGAGCGGGACAGCCGCTTCCCTCGCCTGGCAGTGCTGGGCCTGACGCACCCCGGGGTATGGTTGACCCTTCTGACTGCCAGGGCGCACTGCCGGCTCAGATTCCATTTGCCATCAACCCAGATCCCTTTTTGCCAGGCTGCGCTCCAGCCCCTCACCACCAATGTCTGCACACAGAGCCAGGGGCACCCCATCCCAGGTGCAGAACCCAGCGCTCGCTCTTCTTTGTGCAGATGGGGACCACCCTCATTTTGTCCAGATCTCAGTGCAAGGCCTCTCTATCCTCAAGGAAGTCAACACTCCTCCCAGCTTAGCATCATCCACAAAGCGATTGATACTATTTCCAAATCTTTATTGGAATCAACAGTAAAAGCAGTAAGGAGAAATGGCCTTACAATGGAGCCGGGCAGAAACCCAGTGGTGACAATCAGGGCAACTGTCAGGACAAAGAAACCAGTCACCCAATACAGCCATGTTTTGGTTCTCAAGGGACATTCTTAGGGACACACTGCCATGGCTTTATGCTGTCATGAGCCACTTCCTTGCCAACAGCTATAAATATGGGAACCCTGACAACAGAACACCAGCTGTGATGGAAGGCAGCCAGCCAATAAAGGCAGGCAGGCAACTCCAGCCAACCAGTCAAGGTAGGCAGGCAGGGGCCATGACTCCAGCCATCCAGCCAAAGCAGGGAGGCAGGTGCCACGACTTCAGCCATCCAGCCAAGGTGGGCAGGCAGGGGCCATGACTTCAGCCAGCCAGTCAAGGCTGGCAGGCAGGGGCTATGACGCCAGCCGGGAGGCAAAACAAAAAATAAAAAAATAAAGAATAAGGAAAACAGTCCTTGGTTATACTTGGTTTCTCAAGACCATGCTGTGGCAGATCCTCGCCATAACAAAATTTCAGAGACACAACTAATTGAGTGTTTTTTTTGTTTTGTTTTGTTTTGTTTTGTTTTGTTTTAGTAGATGTTAAAGCACTGTCTATTAACAAGTCAACCTCTTGGAGTGGGTCCAGAGGAGGGCCACTAAGATGATCAGAGGGCTGGAGCCCCTCTCCTATGAAGAAAGGTTGAGGGAAGTGGGCTTGTTTAGCTTGGAGAAGAGAAGCTCCAAG
>NW_011118240.1:1544-2350 GCF_000146605.3 Meleagris gallopavo
GGGCCCTCCCTACCCTCAGGCAGATCCACACCACCTCCCAACTTGGTGTCATCTGCAAACTTACTGAGGGTGCACTCAATCCCCTCATCTGGGTCATCAATAAAGATATTAAACAAGATGGGCCCCCGTACTGTCCCCTGTGGGGACACCACTCGTAACGGGTCACCTGCTGGACTTAACTCCATTAACCACTACCTGTTGGGCATGGCCCTCTAGCCTGTTCCTTATCTAAAGAAGCGTATATTTGTCCAGACCATGGGCAGCCAGTTTCCCCAGCAGAAGCCTGTGAGAGACCGTGTGAAAAGCTTTTCTGAAATCTAGGTAGACTACATCAATGGCCTTTCCCTCACCTACCAGGCTGGTCACCCAGTCATACAAGGAGATGAGGTTGGTCAAGCACGACCTGCCTTTCATGAACCTGTGCTGGCTGGGCCTGAACCCCTGGACGCCATGCACGTGCTGTGTGTTCTCACCTGAGATGATTGGCTCCATAACTTTCCCTGATACCGAGATCAGGCTGACAGTCCTGTAGTTCCCCGGATTCTCCTTACGGCCCTTCTTGTAGATGGGGGTCACATCAGCAAGGCTCCAATCCTCCAGGATCTCTCCAGATTACCAGGAGCGCTGGTAGATGGCCGCAAGCAGTTTGGCAGTCACTCCTGCCAGCTCCCTCAGCACCCCAGGATGAAGCCCGTCTGACCCTTTGGACTTATGACACACAGAGCGTGGTGATGCACTGGAAAAGGTTGCCCAAGGAGGTTGTGGATGCCCCATCCCTGAAGGCATTCAAAGCCAGGCTGGATGTG
>NW_011118240.1:2370-5708 GCF_000146605.3 Meleagris gallopavo
CCTGGTCTGGTGGTTGGTGACCCTGCACATAGCTGGGGGGTTGAAACTCAATGATCATTGTGGTCCTTTTCAACCCAGATTGTTCTCTGATTCTATGATTGTATGAATGAAAGAACAAGACTGTAAGGGAGGCTGAGCAAGTTCATGCTCTAAAATTCCTCAATGCAGAAGGTGAATTACTGTGTTATGAGCAACATGAGACCGATCAGTAAAATTACAGCTGTTGGAGAAATCTTGCCTCTTTAAAGACTATTCATGTGAAATACAGAATGTGTTGTGGTTGTGCTTCAGTTCAAAACGCTAAATATAATCTGCACAACTTGTCTAGATGAAATTGTGTGAGAAGCCAAGCTGTGCTACTGTGGCCTGATGAGAAACATGCAGCTCTTGTAGTTTTCAGCACACTTGGAAGCTTTGCTGTTCTGTACTCCTGAAACCAGACTCGTTCCTTGGCTGGATGCCGGTGCTACTTGCTGTTGTGTCTCAACCTGGTGGGCAGCTGAGCCCCGCACAGACATTTACTCATTCTCCCTAAGAGAAATGCGGGAGAGAATTGGCAAAACGTAAAGCCTGTGGGCAAAGATATGGCTCTGTGCAGCACTGCTTCACAGTAGCCAAAACATCTCTGTGTTATCAGCATTATTCTCATCCTAAATCAATAACACTGCACCATACCAGCTGCTAGGAGGACAGTTCTCTTTTTCCAGTCAAAACCAGGACACTTGCTCTGTGTCAGTAAGACCTTGGTGTGCTTTAAAGCAAGATATGTTGAAAAACATGTGGAGGTAATGTGCAGTGAATTGTACCTCATAGATCGTAGCTTGCTTACTCTGACAGTGCAGAACAAATTAGATGGTGGCACAGAGGATGACGGAGATCCAGTTCTCCAGCCCACGCTGATCTCTCAACTGCCTACTCGCAGCAAGCACGCAGTATGTGTGGTTACTGCAAAGCTAAGCTGAATGGAAAAGAACTGTGTTTTGGCTTATTTGAGCTCTGCTAGACTCAAAAGAGCTATACTTAGAAATACAAGGATAAAAAAGTATTTGTTTTGTTAGAACTGCCAATTCACACGCACAGGAATGACAAAAAACATTGGTGCCCACTGTCAGTCAGCTTTGATCCAAACACAACCAAACCCCAAAGTGTTCCTTTGCAGCCTCTTGGCAGAGAGTTACAAAGGAATCACAGAACAGAGTACTGTATTGGTGGCACAGGGAGGGAAGGAAGCCTTACACTGACACCCCCAGGGCAGCACCCTGGGTCTGTGGCATTGTCCTGTTGCCCCATGAGGATACCTTCTGTGGGAGGACAGGAAAGGCCCCAACAACACAGCCAGCGAGGCTTCTTCTTCAGCTGGGATTGCTTATAGCTAGGCTGGCTCTTTGGTGACTTGGTTAAAAATCGCTAAAATTAAGAGGAGGTACATAACAACCCAACAAAAATAACATTGCATTGGCCAGTAGAGACAGTCCAATATCTTGCATCCACATCTTTATCTGTTGGGTCCTTCAGCTAGTGCTGCTCAGAGCCCATGGCACCAAACAGTCATGGCATGGGGTGAGGAATGAGGGCAGCCCTGCATGCACCCAGGCCTGCTGCCCCTGTGGCCAGAGCTCAGCCTGAGGGCAGCAAAAGCACAGAGTGATGTGGTGATGGGGTGGTCATCCTTCATGAGAAGAGAGTGATCTCTTTCTGCCTCCCTCTGCTTCCACTGGTGCACACACAGACACAGGATGCCACTCCAAGTGGAACATTTCTGAAGCAGTCCTGCAGGACTTGAAATGCTCTCTTTAAGGTTTCATTGTCAAAGCCATTTCCAAAAGGAAACCAGGTCAGTAGCTGGATACATACTTAATCAGGAGAAAATGCAAGTTTATATGTGATTGCTGTGTTCAGTTAACTTGTCCATGAATTAGCTGTCCTGGTCCAGGCAAAAAGACTCCAAGGGCTCATTTCTTAGCAGCCAGCTCAGATTGCTCAGAGCTGTATGCTTTGGTCTGGCAGATTTCTTACATCCGTAGTTGTTGGAAGTTGTTGCCCTCCCATGTTATGAATTCTCTGGAGCCATAGGTACAGGTTGTAGTATTCACTCTTAGAATTACAACAAAATTTGAACATGAGAGAAATCCTGAACTAGTCAGATTGAGGGCAGATTCCAGTTGGAATGAAATGTGCAGCTGGGAAGTGTCTGTAAGTACATTATAAGATCTGCTGTTTTCAGGTCTCAACTGACAAAAGTTGGCTTTAACTGGATGGTCAGAATACAGTATTCTATTTTAGCAAAAGGATTAGTGTTGACAGAGGAGATACAGTGACATTGTGTATCAGAGATAAGGATACTCTTTTGGGATTAATGCACTGAATTGGAAATAGCGTCTCTTTTTTCTAGAATTTTTTTTTCTAGATTTCATTTCAGTGTCTAACAAATTCCTTCATTTTCTGAGTAACTATTGTGTTCCAAGTGAGTGCTTAGCTTTGCTTTTATAATTGCATTCACGCAGGGGAAAAAACTTTGAATTTGCTTTAACTTCTCTTGAAGACTGCAACTTGTCTGCACCTAGAGGTGTACAGCAGCAGCTGTGTCTGGATGGGCACTCAAGCTGTGAGCGCTGCTGAGCTGTGTCCCCCTGATCCCCAGTGGAAGTGGGATACCACTGAGATGCCCCACGGTCATAGCAGCCCATTAATGTGAAGGAGGAAGCATGGGAGTGTGATCTGAGGGAGATGCTATGTCCTTCAAACTTCAAACAAACTTTTATTCAGTTGTTTTCCAGACTGTTCCTTTCTTAATCTTATCCTGACTGTTCCAGACCAATGACTGTAAGCAGGACATGGAGAGTATATTGCTGTAGAGCTGCTGCATTTTCTGATGGCAGAGGTCTTCCTACTTATTATTTTAAGAGGAAAACTTATGCAGGGAATTCCAGATCTCACTGGGTTTTGTTGTGCAAGATCAGTTGGGTTGTTTTGGATGAGTAAAATCGGTTCCATAACATTCAGTATGCCTTCTGAGACTGAGAACAGGCTGTGAACCTCATCACACAGGGCACACTACCATGAAATGCACATCCCTGGCAAGCTTAATGGTGTTTTAATCAAGTATATATGAAGGTAAAGGCTCCATCAGAAGAGGGATGGCCAGAAGGGACAGGGAGGTGATTGTCCCTTTCTACTCTGAACTCCCGAGGCCCCACATGGAGTACTGCATCCAGGACTGGAGCCCCCAGTACAAGTAGGAGAGCTGTTGGAGAGGCTCCAGAGGAGGGTCACTAAGATGATCAGAGGGCTGGAGCCCCTCTCCTATGAAGAAAGGTTGAGGGAACTGGGCTTGTTTA
>NW_011118241.1:0-410 GCF_000146605.3 Meleagris gallopavo
AAAACTGAGACCCCAAAGCCATCCTAAAGGGTACAAAAGGGGACCTCCCCATAAGGAGGGACCCCAAAGGATCTTCTGGGGGGGGTCAGAGGAGGAAAACTGAGACCCCAAAGCCATCCTAAAGGGTACAAAAGGGACTTCCCATTAAGGAGGGACCCCAAAAGATCTACTGGGGGGGGTCAGAGGGGGAAAACTGAGACCCCAAAGCCATCCTAAAGGGTACAAGAGGAGCTTCCCAATAAGGAGGGACCCCAAAAGATCTACTGGGGGGGGTCAGAGGGGGAAACTGAGACCCCAAAGCCATCCTAAAGGGTACAAGAGGAGCTTCCCAATAAGGAGGGACCCCAAAATATCTTCTGGGAGGGGTCTGAAGGGGATGGGGGGAAAACTGAGACCCCAAAGCCATCCTA
>NW_011118242.1:0-378 GCF_000146605.3 Meleagris gallopavo
CTTTAGGATCATGGAAGCATGGGATCCTACAATGATTGGGTTGGAAGGGATCTTTAGGATCACAGAACCAAGGGATCCTGCAGTGGTTGGGTTGGAGGGGACCTTTAGGATCACGGAACCATGGGATCCTGCAGTGGTTGGGTTGGAGGGACCTTTAGGATCACGGAACCATGGGATCCTGCAGTGGTTGGGTTGGGGGGACCTTTAGGATCACGGAACCATGGGATCCTACAATGATTGGGTTGGAGGGACCTTTAGGATCACAGAACCATGGGATCCTGCAGTGATTGGGTTGGGGGGACCTTTAGGATCACAGAAGCATGGGATCCTGCAGTGGTTGGGTTGGGGGGGACCTTTAGGATCACAGAACCATGTGGT
>NW_011118243.1:0-1446 GCF_000146605.3 Meleagris gallopavo
GGGGGGGGAGGGGCTGACTTGAAGCCGAAGACGATGAGCTTGGAGGAGTCGCTGGGCCATTCGCACACCGTCAGGTAGAGGTCGCTGTAGATCTGCTCGTCCTGGAACAGGCGCACCTGGCGCACCTGCGGGCGGGCGGACGGGGAGACGCGGTTGGCGGGCTGTCCGTCCGTCTGTCCGTCCGTCTGTCTGTCCGTCCGTCTGTCTGTCCGTCCGTCCGTCCCCGGCTCTGTCCGGCCCCGTGCCTCCGCGCCCCCGTGTCTGTCTGTCCCCGGGTCTGCGGGTCGTGTGGGTCTGTGTCTGTTTGTCCCCGTGTCCCCTCATCTCTGTGCCCGCCTGTCCCCACCTGTCTGTGTGTCCCCGTGTCTGTCTGTCCCTGTGTCCTCCTGGCCCCGTGTCTGTGTGTCCCTCTGCCTCCATGTCCCTGCGTCCGTCTGTCCCCATGTCCTCCCGTCCTTCTGCCTGTCCCTGTGTCCGTCTGTCCTCCTGTTCCCCCGTCCACCTGTCCTTCTATCTAGCTGTCCCCACATCTGTGTCCGTGTGTCCCCACGTCCATCTGTGTGTCCCCACGTCCATCTGTCCGTGTGTCCCCATGTCCATCTGTGTGTCCCCACGTCCATCTGTCTGTGTGTCCCCCCATCCCCACCTGTACTTGTGTCCTTCTGTCCCCTCTGAGTGTCCCCCATATGTCCGTGTGTCCCACCATGTCCGTGTGTCCCCCATATGTCCGCGTGTCCCCCATATGTCTGTGTGTGCCGCCATGTCCATGTGTCCCACACATGTCCGTGTGTCCCACACATGTCCGTGTGTCCCACACGTCTGTGTGTCCCGCCATGTCCGTGTCCCACATATGTCCATGTGTCCTGCCATGTCCGTGTATCCCACACGTCTGTCTGTCCCACACATGTCCATGTGTCCCGCCATGTCCGTGTGTCCTACACATGTCCATGTGTCCCGCCATGTCCGTGTCCCGCCATGTCCGTGTGTCTCACACATGTCCATGTGTCCCGCCATGTCCGTGTGTCCCACACATGTCCGTGTGTCGCATCGTGTCCGTGTATCCCACATGTCCGTGTGTCCCACATATGTCCGTGTGTCCCGCCATGTCCGTGTGTCCCACATATGTCCATGTGTCCCGCCATGTCCGTGTGTCCCACATGTCCGTCTGTCCCCCATATGTCCGTGTGTCCCACATGTCCGTCTGTCCCACATATGTCCGTGTGTCCCCCACATGTCTGTGTGTCCCGCATGTCCGTGTGTCCCGCCATGTTTGTCACACACATGTCCGTGTGTCCCACATGTCCGTGTGTCCCACCCATGTCCGTGTGTCCCGCCATGTCCGTGTGTCCCACATATGTCCGTGTGTCCCGCCATGTCCGTGTGTCCCACATATGTCCATGTGTCCCGCCATGTCCGTGTGTCCCACATGTCCGTCTGTCCCCCATA
>NW_011118244.1:0-680 GCF_000146605.3 Meleagris gallopavo
ACCAAAGTCCTCCAACACCCACCAAAGTTCTCCAACACCCACCAAAGTCCTCCAACACCCACCAAAGTCCTCCAACACCCCACCAAAGTCCTCCAACACTCCCACCAAAGTCCTCCAACACCCACCAAAATCCTCCAACACCCTCCCAGAGTCCTCCAACACCCACCAAAGTCCTCCAACGCCCCCCCAAAGTCCTCCAACACCCCCTGAAGTCCTCAACGCCCACCAACACCCCCCAAAGTCCTCCAACACCGCCCCAAAGTCCTCCAACGCCTCCCCAAAGTTCTCCAACACCTCCAACACCCACCAAAGTCCTCCAACACCCCACCAAAGTCCTCCAACACCCCACCAAAGTCCTCCAACACAAGTCCTCCAACACCCCACCAAAGTCCTCCAACACAACAAAGTCCTCCAACACCCCACCAAAGTCCTCCAACACCCACCAAAGTCCTCCAACACCCCACCAAAGTTCTCCAACACCCACCAAAGTCCTCCAACACCCACCAAAGTCCTCCAACACCCACCAAAGTCCTCCAACACCCCCCCAGAGTCCTCCAACACCCCCCCAAAGTCCTCCAACACCTCCAACACCCACCAAAGTCCTCCAACGCCCCACCAAAGTCCTCCAACGCCTCCCCAAAGTCCTCCAACACCTCCAACACCCCCCAAAGTCCTCCAAC
>NW_011118245.1:0-739 GCF_000146605.3 Meleagris gallopavo
ACAGGGATTCCTTGCTCCCCATTCAGAAGCTGATTCACCAACTAGAGAATCAGGGAGTGATTAGCAAGACTCACTCACCCTTTAACAGCCCCATATGGCCAGTGCGTAAAGCCAGTGGAGAATGGAGACATGGTGGACTACCGTGGCCTGAATGAAGTCACACCCCCACTGAGTGCTGCTGTGCCGGATATGTTAGAACTCCAATATGAATTGGAGTCAAAAGCAGCCAAATGGTAAGACACCACTGACTTTGCTAATGCCTTCTTTTCCGTTCCATTGGCCACAGAACGCAGGCTACAGTTTGCCTTCACCTGGAGGGGTGTTCAGTATACTTGGAACCATTTACCCCAGGGGTGGAAACATAGCCCAACCATTTGCCATGGGTTGATCCAAGCTGCACTGGAACAAGGCCGTGCTCCTGAGCACCTGCAGTACATTGATGATATCGTTGTGTGGGGCGATACAGCAAAGGAAGTTTTTGAGAAAGGAGAGCAAATAATCCAGATCCTTCTGTGTGCTGGTTTCGCTATTAAGCGAAGCAAAGTGAAAGGACCTGCCCAGGAAATTCAGTTCCTAGGTATAAATTTTCAAGACGGGCGTCGTCACATCCCAATGGATGTGGTCAACAAAATCACTGCCATGTCTCCGCCCACTAATAAGAAAGAGACACAAACTTTTCTGGGCGTAGTGTGCTTTTGGAGAATGCATGTTCCAAACTACAGCCTCATTGTAAGCCCCC
>NW_011118245.1:2488-2755 GCF_000146605.3 Meleagris gallopavo
CTCTTCGTGGAACTGTTTTTGCCCAGGGACCTGGGTCCACTTGGTGGGTGATGCAGAAAAACGGGGATGTTCAATGTGTACCACAAGGGAACTTGATGTTGAGGGAGTGCGGTCAGTAATTCCTTATGCGTGTGTTTATATTTTGTTTGTATATATTAAGCATGACGTAGTGATGTGGAATAAGGGGTGGAATGTCTTGGTTTCATGATTTTTCATTATCAGTATTCCACATCATAACATCATGTAATGCACTGGGGTTTGACTGCT
>NW_011118245.1:18452-30923 GCF_000146605.3 Meleagris gallopavo
GGCTGGGGAAGTGGGCCCATGAAAACCTAACGAGGTTCAATAAGGCCAAGTGAAAGGTGCTGCACTTGGGATGGGGCAATCCCAAGTTGTTATACAGAATACGCAAAGAACCCCTTGAAAGCAGCCCTGTGGAGAAGGACTTGGGGGTCCTGGTGGACGAGAAGCTGGATGTGAGCCAGCAGTGTGCGCTTGCAGCCTGGAAGGCCAACTGTGTTCTGGGCTGCATTAAAAAAGGGGTGGCCAGCAGGGAGAGGGAGGTGATTGTCCCCCCCTACTCAGCTCTTGTGAGGCCCCATCTGGAGTACTGCATCCAGGCCTGGGGCCCCCAGTACAGGAAGGATGTGGATCTCTTGGAGTGGGTCCAGAGGAGGGCCACTATGATGATCAGAGGGCTGGAACACCTCTCCTATGAGGAAAGGTTGAGGGAACTGAGCTTGTTTAGCTTGGAGAAGAGAAGGCTCCAGGAAGACCTCGTTGCAGCCTTCCAGTACTTGAAGGGAACATATAAACAGGAAGGGGAATGGCTGTTTTGCATGGGTGGATAGTGATGGGACAAGGGGGAATGGTTTTAAACTGAGTCAAGGGAGATTTAGGTTAGATATTAGGAGGAAGTTTTTCACCCAGAGGTTGGTGACTCTGGAACAGGTTGCCCAAGGAGATTGTGGATGCCCCATCCCTGGAGGCATTCAAGGCCAGGCTGGATGTGGATCTGGGCATCCTGATCCAGTGGTTGGCGACCCTGCACATAGCAGGGGGGTTGAAACTAGACAATCTTTGAGGTCCTTCTCAAGCCAGGCCATTCTATGATTCTATAATTCTATGATCTGAACAATATATTCAGTCACAGTAGGTATAATATTTCCAGCAGAAAATATCTGCATCCTGGCCACACTCTGATTTCTTTACAAATTTATTATCTTCTAAACACTTTTCTTTCTCACTGAGGGACACCATCAGAACTGATGCAGCATTTAACACTCTGTACATGATGCAGCAAGGTCAACATCGTCTACTAACTTTATGAGCTTTTGACCCTGATTACATCTACATACCCAGTACTAAAAAAGATTTAGACTGGATGCTTGAGCATTCACACACTTTATAAACTGCTATGGTTGACTATACTGGACAAATGTCCACTCATCCCCCCAAACATCAATTGCTGCACAGTTTGGGTGATCTATCCCTCAGTGGAAATGTTTACTTTCACATGTTCCGGTATCTGATTCTCTTACTGTATGTACAGATGACTTTGGCAAGACACCGAGAGGTGGTTCTCTGGTGTATGACTGCTACACAATGGCAGTCAGACGTACATATTGTTGATGGGTCACATCAAGTTGTAGAACTTCCTGTGGTGCTTTGAGCTTCTCCAAGTTTTGCAGAACAAAAGCTTAATATATTAACTGACTCTTTGTATGTTACAGGTATAATTCAGTGGATTGAAGGATCTATTCTTAAAAAAGTTAATAATCCTGCCTTGTCTGCTCAGCTCAAGCGAGTTTTTCATTATCTATCACCGTACTCTTCCTTATTTTATTATGCATATTCAGTCACACACTACGTTGCCTGGTCCATTACCTGAGGGCAACCATAAGGCTGATCAAGCCGCAGTCACTTTTGCTACCCCTCAATTATTCAACAAGCACAACTCTCCCATCCCTTTTTCCATCAGAATATGAGAGGCTTGCAGAAACAATTCCAATTGACAGTGGATCAAGCCCATAACATTATTCTAACGTGCCTGGACTGCCAGGCAATTGTCCCTTTGCCTCAAATAGGAAAAAATCCCCATGGCACAGCACCTCTTCAACTATGGCAAACAGATGTCACTCATGTTGATGGATTTGGTCGTCTAAAATATGTGCATGTAACTATAGATACTTATACTTACATGTTTGACACTGTGCATACAGGCAAAGGCAGTCACGACACCCGTAAACATTGGTTATCTGCTTCCATTGCTATGGGGATCCCACATACTATAAAAACAGAGAATGGACCTGCATATACTTTTAAGGCCTCTCAAATTTTCCTCCAAGAATGGAGGGTTAAACATGTTACAGGCATTCCTCATTCTCCCACTGGACAAGCTATCATTGAACGTGCTCATCAAACACTGAAATGTACTCTTAATAAACAAAAAAGAGGAGTATGGGAGACACACCACAAGGAAGATTATGTAAGGCTTTGCTTGTGCTGAATTTTTTGAATCATGATCATACAGATACAACTCAAGTAGACCATCATTTTGGGGCCTCCCCAATGCTCAAGGAATGACCAATGGTTAATGTTCAGAATACAGCTACAGGGCATTGGGAAGGTCCCTTACCATTGATATCTTGGGGTCATGGATATGCTTTTATTTCCATAGGGACTGGCCCTAGGTGGGTTCCAGCATGATACATTCAGCCTCATCTCAAGGCAGAGAATAGCATCCAGCTCTCATAATGACTGAGATTGTGTGTTCCTTACTTATTGGTATTGTTTTGCAATTTGTTGTCTTGTAGATAACTCACGGGTGCCATAGTGAGTGGTGAAAAATGGCTGGATTACCCACTGGATGGTATCACAATAACAACACTGGTAATGGCATGACAAAGAAGTGGGTGATTTTCCTGTGTTACCAATGCAGCCTCGAAAATTAGAATTATTAGGCATTTATCTAGGTTGCTGTGTGCTTCTTCCTCTATTTTAGCAGTGGATCAAATGTGAATTGAACAGGATTTGCTATTACCGGTGCTGGAATCTATGGAATAACTCTTTTACTGTAATTTCACCACCCCATTGTCAGTAACACCCGGTCATGATGCTATTAGCCTACCAATTAGCCTTTTTTAATTTGTGGAGACAGAACCTGGAAAGGAATCCCAGGCAAAGCTAATGGAGGACCTTGTACTATAGGACGATTAACTCTCTTTCATCCCACTAATCAGGATTTAAAAAACATGACAACATATCACTTGAGACAAAGGCACATGCTATCTTACTTTGATTTAACATGTGATTCTAATACAGAATTCTGGAGTACCGCCCAACAAATTTTTTGGTTCACTGGTCCCTTCAATTGGCATCTGTGTCAGGGACGTTTAGGTCCCTGACTGAAGAATGGGATGGAACAAAGTATTCTGACAGTTTTAAGGGAATTGATATTTGTGACTGTAGCCACAGATACCTTGTTTTTGTAATAGATAAGAGTCTTTGTTCATTAAAATGAGTCCCAGAGTAGCTAGATATCAAATAACCAGGGCTAGGGGGAAGGAGGTTGTGATAGATAAGAGTCTTTGTCCCAGAGTAGCTAGATAACAAATAACCAGGGCTAGGGGGAAGGATGTTGTGAAACTGCACCCTCCGGCTTGGCAGGGCAGATTGCGCAAATATGGCTAGCACAGCATTCTGTAGAGATCACCTTTAGGTCAAGGAAAATCCGCGAGGAGGATGAAGCAATCTTCCTCCCCACGACCCCTGGAGGGCAGAACATGACCCCCCCAGCAACAAGCTGCGCAGACGCAGAGTACACCTAAAGTGCTACGTCGAGAGAAAGTGAAGAGACTATAAGAACAGAAGGACTGGGGGGGGGAGTTGCGCGCCATTGGCGGAGCAGAGACTCCCCAGCCGCCCAGCGCTGTTTTGCTTACTGTCGCTTGCTTTAATAAAATAACCTGATTTAATTGGCTTTGACTCCTGCCGATCATTTCCAAACTTATAACAAATTTGGTGCCGTGACTCGGATCAGGGCAACCCGGTGGGAGCTCTCCCTTTGGGGGGGCGCCCCGCTACGTTGCGGCCCCATTTGGGAGCTATCCTCTGGGACCCTGACCGACGAACCCCTAAATTGACAGTAAGCAAAAGAAAGCCGGCAACCCTGTAATCTTTGTGCACGAAGCTCTGAACGAAGATGCAGGAGTGCGTAAGTATAGGCCGGAGATCCGTTCGGTTGGAGTTGGGTATCCCAGAGTGTGCTGTGTGAGACGTCCAAGTGCGGGCGAAGCGAGTGCGGACCTCTAAGTAGTGCGGTTCCCATATCCCACGAGGGACTGGGCCACGAACAGGGGGCAGCAAGTGTGTGTGTGTGTGTGTGTGTGTGTGTGTGAAGGCACTCCAGAAGATGGGACAGAGGAAAAGCAAGCCCTCTGCTCCCATGGGCGGGGGACCCCAGGCTAAGCTCCCCATATACCACCAGATAGTCTATTAGGATTGATGATTAAGACTTGGGATGATTATCCTTCTAGGAAAGGATAAATAGGAAAGCAAAAATGATACACTATTGTATGGAAGGATGGGGAGGCAAGCAGATCAGGGGAGACCACCTCTACTGGCCAGTATTCGGATCCTTTGAGGATTGGATCTGTCAGGCTCTGAATATCTATGTGAATTCCAAGGAGCCGTTTAGTCAGGAGGAGAGTGAGTATGCTGCCCTATGGATAGTCACGGAGACTAGAGTTAGTTTATTCGCACTGAATGAAGGAAGGAATCTGTCCCAAGGGGACAGAACATGAATAAGGCTTTTAGTGAACAGCAGAAAAAAGATGAAGACCCCACAGAATGGTTAGAGAGGCTTAGAAAGAGCGTGCAGTTATATTCGGGAATAGATCCCAATACCCCCGTAGGACAGGCATTGCTAAAGACCCAATTCGTAGCCAAATCCTGGGTAGATATTAGAAAGAAGCTGGAGAAGATAGAGGACTGGCAAGACAGGGGGTTGGAGGAATTGCTAAGGGAGGCTCAGAAAGTGTATGTCCGGCGAGAGGATGAGACTCATAAGAAGCAAGTAAAAATGATGGTGGCAGCAGTTAGGGAAGGACAAAGGATGACGCCCCTACCAAGAATGGGTATTTCTAGGGGAGAAAAGAGTAATAGAGGGATGGAAAGACCAAGAAGAGAAAAGGAGGGAGGAAAAAATGGTGCGCTTCTATTGCAGAAAGAAAGGACACGTGAAAAGAGAATGTAGGAAAAAAGGCAGCGGATGAGAGAGGATAAGGAGGATTAGGGGGGTCGGGGGCTCTATTTACTGGGGACACAAGAAAGATCAGAGCCTCTGGTAAAACTTAAGGTAGGTCCCCAGCAACAAATAATTGATTTCTTAGTGGACTCAGGGGCAGAAATGTCCACCATCCAAACTTTACCCCGTGGCTGTGAAATCTCATCAGAAAAAGTGCAGGTAGTCAGAGCAAAAGGGGAACCTTTTGGGGTACCCATAATTAAAGATGTGTTATTTGCAACTAATTCCAAAACGGGACTGGGATCTTTGTTATTAGTCCCTGAGGCTGACTACAATTTATTGGGGCGGGACCTAATGATTAAACTAGGAGTTAGTTTGGAAATTGTAGAAAACAAATTAAACATTAGATTATGCCCTCTGTGCGCGACAGATGAGGAAATAAATAAATCCCAAGGTATGGTATACACCCAACACTGTAGGAAAATTAGACATTGAACCCTTTGAAGTAACAATCAGGAACCCAGAGATCCCTGTGAGGATTAAACAATATCCCTTATCTAAAGGAGGAGTGAAACTAATACAGTATGTAGATGACCTGTTAATAGCTGGAATAGATAAAGAAGCTGTCAGGCAGGAAAGCATAAAGCTCTTGAATTCTTTGAGCCTACAAGGGTTGAAAGTTTCCAAAACCAAACTGCAATTTGTGGAAAAAGAAGTGAAATACTTGGGACATAGGCTGAGTAACGGAACTAAGAAGCTGGACCCTGAGAGGGTGAAAGGAATGCTTTCAATCCCAGCACCCAAAACTAAGCGACAGATCTGACAATTATTGAGGTTGTTTGGTTATTGCAGACAGTGGATTGAAAATTTTAGTGGGAAAGTACAGTTTTTGTAAGAAAAATTGCCCAGAGAGGGCTTAGTAAAATGGTCTCCTGAGGACGAGGGGCAATTAGAAAACCTCAAAACAGAATTAGTAAATGCACTGGTACTTACTTTACCGGATTTGAAGAGGCCCTTCTTCTTATTCGTAAACACTGATGAGGGAACAGCATTTGGGGTCCTAGCTCAAGAATGGGCCGGAAGTAAGAAACCTGTAGCATATTTATCTAAACTCCTTGATCCCGTTAGCCGAGGGTGGCCGACATGTTTACAAGCCATAGTGGCCGCAGCATTATTAGTTTAAGAAGCAGTTAAAATTACTTTTGGGGGCGAACTGAGGGTTATGTCCCTACACAATATTAGGGGGGTGTTGCAACAGAAGGCAGAAAAATGGATCACTACAGAAACAGCCATAAGAACTGCTGAAAAAGGATGGACACGCTAGCCGAGTGAAGGGACCCGTTTCACCAGAGGTCGAGACACCATGGAAAATAACCAGCACCCCCGGGAATCTGAAGATAACCCTCAAACGATAAGAGAACCCCGGACACAGAAGTATTATTAATGAACTTTATGCATCTGGTCCAAGAGACCTGATATAATGAACTAGCTGGATGTAGTCATCCTACCACGAATGATTTTGGAGTGTACTGTGGGAATCAAAGTTGTGGTTGCCACCCTTTTGTGTGTTTTGTTTGTAAGGTTTGCCAGGAACGGTGGTGGGCCCATTGCTATAAGGGAACGCCTCCCCAGGGAATCTGTAGGGAGTACTACCAAATAGAAAGAGAATTTACTAGACTAACTTTGAAAATAGGGGAAGCAACTGGGGAGGTGCCAAAATATTCCCACAAGTGGTGGGAAATACTTGCTAAGAGGGCCAGACCAGAAAATTGTTGTTATCATTCCAACGAACCGGCCCTATTAGTAGGCCAAATTGTAAAAGGGTGCTGCCGGAGGACTCTGGGTGGAATCCAGTGTGACTCACCTCAGGTGAGGGATAAAAACAGGGAATCATATAAAAAGAGAGAAAAGGAGCATGCTAATAGACCTCCTGAAGACCACCCCTGCTGCCGAGAAGATGGGACACCCCGCGGCTCGTAGCAACCAAGTCGGCGGGCGAGGCAGAGAGGTGAGAGACTGTGGAGGCGAGAACCCAGTAAATGGGACGAGGCAGAAGTGTTGCATGAAATGCCCCAAGAGTATTGATTCCCTAGAAAAAGCCAGACTAAACACCAAAAGAGGACCTGAGGGCAGATACCTGAGAGTTAGGGGAGAATTTAAAACCAAAAATCTAATAAGAACAGGGCCCCACCCTCTCTGGCAAACTATTTTTGTAATCTTGGGGATGTTTTGTAACCTATCGCGGGGGGAACATATGTACCAACCATTTAGGTGGTCCTTAATTAGGTGGGGTGACCAGCAAGTGATTCGATCAGTAGAGACTGCTGGCCCTCCGAGTTTTTTTGCCTCAATATGCCAATTAGCGCCTAGAGATTACTGCAAAGACCAAATGAGCTTTTACATGTGTCCTGCCTCAAACCCAGGATGAAGTTACTGTAATTACCCGGGGTATTATTATTGTGCCTACTGGGGCTGTGAAACTATTGCCTTAGACTGGAACCCAGGAGGAGGAACAGACAAATACTTAAAAGTAGGGTGGGGACCAAACGGATGTACGTCCCCCAAAAGGGACTGGGAAGGGGGCATAATAAAGCTCGGAACTTGCCAGGGTATATATTTAAATGTGTCACAACCCAACGATACTGGATGGATAGTTGGGAGGACTTGGGGATTGATGTACTGGGAACCGGGTGTTGATAGGGGAGGGTTGATACTTATTAAAAAAGAACCCATACCCCATGACCCTCAGGCCATAGGCCCCAACTCTGTGATTGCAGAGGAAGGATTGCCTGAGGTAAATAAAACTCTAGCAGAAACTAATAGTACAATTGCACCAGAAAGTGGGACCCTTATACCCCCAGCAGCTGATCCCTGGCAGAATATTCTTTGAAAGCTTATGCAGGTAGCATACCAGATTCTTAATGCAACAAAGCCTAATCTTACTGAACATTGTTGGCTTTGCTTTGATATTAAGCTCCCATTTTAAGAAGCAATAGGAATCACTGAAAGGGCCAGGGGAGTCAACGGGAGCAATCCCTCACAATGTAGTTGGAAGGATATGCAGACTCAAGGGATAACGCTCGTGGCAGTAACCGGGAAAGGCAGGTGTATTGGGAATGTTCCCAAGCACAAAGGACACCTGTGCGGCGTAACGACTAGAGCAAAACGACAGGAGATCCCAGCAAAATGGTTAATCTCAGCTAAAAATACCAAATGGGTATGCTTCTGGGGAGGACTCACCCCGTGCATCTCTCTTGACCTGTTTAATGAATCCTCCAAGTTTTGTATACAAGTGCTAATAGTCCCCAAAATTATATATCATCCAGAGGAGTATGTATTTAACACTCAAAACACTCCAGAGCATCACTTGGTGAAAAGGGAACCCTTTACAGCCTTAACAGTGGCTACCTTAATGATTATATCAGGAACGGGTGTTGGCACTGGAGTGGCATCATTGGTGAAGCAGAACCGAGAATTTAACTCGTTAAGGACGGCTGTGGATGAAGATTTAGCCCGCACTGAACAATCTATATCTGCTCTTGAAAAATCCGTGAGATCCCTGTCAGAGGTGGTATTACAGAACCGAAGAGGATTAGACTTGATATTTTTACAACAGGGAGGACTATGTGCCGCTCTTAAAGAGGAATGCTGAGTATATGCTGATCACACGGGAATCGTGAGAGATACCATGACTAAGAGAAGGATTAGAGCAGAGAAGGAGAGAGAGAGAGACACAACAGAGTTGGTATGAGAATTGGTTTAACAGCTCCCCCTGGCTTACCATTCTGTTGTCCACCATTGCGGGGCCTGTAGTACTGTTGGTGCTAGGGCTAACCTTTGGCCCTTGCATTTTCAACAAAGTTGTGGATATTGTGGAAGGAAGATTGGAGGCAGCCCATTTGATGCTTATCCAAGCTAAATATGAGTCATTACCTGAGGATCCAGAGGTGGGCGAAACCCTTGCTCTAAGCCGCAGAGAATTGAAACATTTTAATGAACAAATTGAACAAGAGAAAAGGAGGGATTGTAATAGATAAGAGTCTTTGTTCATTAAAATGAGTCCCAGAGTAGCTAGATAACAAATAACCAGGGCTAGGGGGAAGGAGGTTGTGAAACTGCACCCTCCGGCTTGGCAGGGCAGATTGCGCAAATATGGCTAGCACAGCATTCTGTAGAGATCACCAGCACGGCATTCTGTAGAGATCACCTTTAGGTCAAGGAAAATCTGCGAGGAGGATGAAGCAATCTTCCTCCCCACGACCCCCGGAGGGCAGAACACGACCCCCCCAGCAACAAGCTGCGCAGACGCAGAGTACACCTAAAGTGCTACGTCGAGAGAAAGTGAAGAGACTATAAGAACAGAAGGACTGGGGGGGGGAGTTGCGTGCCGTTGGTGGAGCAGAGACTCCCCGACCGCCCAGCGCTGTTTTGCTTACTGTCGCTTGCTTTAATAAAATAACCTGATTCAATTGGCTTTGACTCCTGCCGATCATTTCCAAACTTATAACAGTTTTGTAGAGAGAACTGACCTTGGTAGTTTATCTTGTTTTTGCAAAGACTTGTTTTGCAAGCAGGTGTTCCACTTGGGCTCTGTATCATGCACTGGCCATGTATATACAGCATGCAAGTGGAAAAAACCCTGTAGATCCTGAGAAGAATAAAATCGAGAGAGAGGCTGTGGTGGGGGAGAGAGGAAAAGTGCACTTTGAATCAGGGGACGCCCTGCTGGCACTACCTATTGAATCCACTGCTGGCATGTTCCTTCTCCTTTCTGGTGGTTAGCTATCTCTCAAGGGTTGGTAAGTAATAGTGCACTTGCTTAGAGAGTTTCTGCTAGCTACTTACAGGGATTATCTAAAATTGATGCCTGTGTGTGTGTGCGCTTATGTTGAGTAAAGCTTGTAACCCTCTGTGCTGCTCTGAGTGCATAGTTTGCTTGCCTTTGCTCCTGAGACATCCTGTCTCTCAAATCCAAACATACCCTGAAACAGCACAGCTCTAGCTTTAGCCACACTCACCAAGTTAGGATGTTAGCTGGCTAAGGAAATCAGTGCCACTAGTGATGCTCAAGTAGGCTTGCCCACTTACATTGATTCTATCCAACATGCAACTTTACAAAATTGTGCGGCCATTGATTCTCTATTATTAGTCCAAGCGCATGGGTTGTGAGGATTTTTAAGGCATGTGTTGTATGAAACTTAGTGATCATTCAAAAATCAATATATCAGAGTATACAAAAGTTGAACATTCTCTCTAATCAGTTGCAGGTACACACAGGGACTCTCTGGGATTCTTTTCCAGGTTGCAGAAACTTGGACTATGGCCCAAACACATGTTCATTCTTTTCTTAATAGGTTTAATAGCAATTCTTGCCATTATTCTATGTTTGCCTTCTCTCTTTTCTTGCATTCAGCATGTTTGTCAATCAAAGTGTTGATTGAGTTATGATAACCCAAATGCATACAGCAACACTGTTACAAAGCATTATGCAAAATGAAGGAGAAAGCTCCAAGTCAGGCAGTCGGGATGATGTGTCCAAGGCATTATTACGTTACTAATATGACTAGTGCCATTATTTTGTAATATGTTAATAGTTTGAAAATAAACAAAAAGGGGGAAGATGTGGGGATTCAAGACAGAATATTCAGAGTGGAGGCTATAAAGCAAGATTAACAGCATGAAGAAAGGAATGCTGAGAACAAAGGATGCCTCCAGGAGACAAAAACAAGAGTCATGGGAGCTGTGTGATTGCTGCATGATAATGACTCTGATTGGAGAAAGAGCTCATGGCTAGAAACCACTCACAACTCTGATTGGCTAAGTGCCTGCATGCATGGTTAAGGAGTAAACCAGTGTCTGTGTGGAATGTTTTGTTGACATGTAGAGGGGGGTGGGAAATTACAAAAGGCAACTTGAGAATGTATACAAGGGATGTTAGAACCTGCAATAAACGATTTGGATCGTTCCTGCATCTGAGTTGGTGCCTTCAGAGCTGCAAGTGATCAACTGTCGATTACCCAATTAGAGGGGTATGTACTATGAATATGCTGTTGCCCCTGGCAAACAAAGCATAAATGCCCCTGACAGCTAAAGCAAGCCCAAACGAACCAAACAGTAGTGTCCCTTACAACCAACTGCTGCCTCTGGCTACCAAAATGATGCTGTAAAGAAGATAAAAACCTGAAGAGTTTGGAGGTTGAACAGGTACCCCTTCCACTGAACTACAGCCATGCAGGTCAATGAGATGCTGCTGACCAACTTGTAGCCCCCTATGGACCAACGAGATGTTGCTGGATCCATGGTGGTGACTATCTCCACTTTATAAACCATTTGCTAGGATTTCTCTCTTTACTATCACTAATTTGCTTATCTTCCCTACATTCCTTAGCTGCTTAGAATTTGTAATAAATAATTGGACAGCATTTGTCCTCGTTTGCTGCCTTAGTCTCACTCTGGGTATATCTATGCTGAACCATCTCTTCCAGTAATTGGATTGATTCATTAAACTGGTGTCACGGACAGGATACACCCCGAGATGAGAGTCCTGTCCTCTGAGAATACAAGTACACCCCTTGGGATAGACTCTGAGGTGAGAGGATTATCCTTTTAGAATGTGTGTGTACCCTTTAAGGGTGTAATGAACAAATTGTTTATTTGTTGATAGTACGTGTTTCGCTTCACATTTGAGGTTTTTGAATACGTGTGTACCCTTTGGGGGTGTAAGGAGCAAATTACTGAGTGTATCCAGTGTATCCCCCTAGAGAAGACTGCTCCACATTTGAGGCATGAGCATTAATGAAAAAAAGTACGAGGGTGGGCATCCGCTCTTCAACCTCTTAGAAAAACATGGTGCCAGACCCTCCTCCATGAGGATGGAATAGGCATGAAATACTTGGTCCAACTTAGAGGGAGTTGCAGATAGTATAAATTCCCTCCACAATGATGCACGTATGAGGGAGGGAAAGAGAAAATCAATCATTTGCGCAGTTACAGAATCACAGAATTACAGGGTTTGGAAGGGACCTCCAGAGATCATCAAGTCCAACCCCTCTGTCAAAGCAGGCTCCCCACAGCAGGTTGCACAGGTAGGCATCCAGATGGATCTTGAGTATCTCCAGAGAAGGAGGCTTCACAACCTCCCTGGGTAGCCTGTTCTAGTGCTCCGTCACTCTTCTTCACAGTGAGGGAAACAGAACACTGGAACAGGCTGCCCAGAGAGGTTGTGAAGCTGCCTTCACTGGAGAAATTAAAAACCCACCTGGACGCATTCCTGTGTGACCTAATCTAGGTGTTCCTGCTCCAGCAGGGGGATTGGACTAGATGATCTTTCAAGGTCTCTTCCTATCCCTGACATTCTCTGATTCTGTGATTCTCACCGAGAAGTTGTTTTTTCACATATTGGTGCGCAACTTCCTATGCTCAAGTTTATGGCCATTTCCCCTTGTCCTGTCCCCACAGCCTATTGAAAAGAGGTTGGCCATGTCCCTTTGTCTCCCACACTTAAGATATTTATAAACATTAATAAGATC
>NW_011118245.1:32967-33933 GCF_000146605.3 Meleagris gallopavo
ACCCTTTTCCCCTTTTTTCCAATTCAATTTTCCAGGGTGTGGGTCTGTGGGTCCCCCTGCCCCGCTAGTCATGGAACCAGGTCAAACCAGCCCATAAAATGTTGACATTCTTGGTAGAGAATGTGGGCATAGGCCACTTTTTGGCTTTTAGAACTAATCTCTCACTCTGCTTTCAGACAGCTTCGTTAGAAAACTTATGTCACAGAGTTAAAGTGATCAATTTACACCCATGACAGGGGGCGGAAGGTCCCTGCCCTCCCCTCCCCAGCCCACAAAATGGGAAGGAAGGGGGGAAAACAAAAAACAGCGGCAACAATCTATGGAGGAAAACTTATTTTACTAACTATGATATCGGAATGCAAGATAGCACAATATAATACAATCTGATTGAAATTGAGACTAATAAATCAAACAAAATAGGAGAGAGAGAGTTCCCAAGACCGATTCAAACCTGAAAAGCTTGGAACGGACAGGAAAGCACCCTCCAGCACCCACTGCCAGGCAGTAAGAGACCGCCCCACCCGGAAGGGCCAGACCCCATGACTTCTGTAATGTATAGGGATAGGTGCCTGGAATTGGAGCATTAACACTTGAACTCCCAGTACACTACATGATGTTTTGATGCGGAATACTGAGAACCAAAAACAGAAAACATAAAACCATGACATTCCACCCCTTATTCTACATCAATACATCATGCTTAATTTATATACGTACATATGAATAAGCGAAAGATGATTAAAATGCATTACACACACGTCTATATACATATACATAGAATTATCGACTGCACTCCCTCAACATCAAGTTCCCTTGTGGTACACATTGAACATCCCCGTTTTTCTGCATCACCCACCAAGTGGACCCAGGTCCCTGGGCAAAAACAGTTCCGCAAAGAGGTTTGCCCTTCCCAGAAGCTAGAAAGACCCAAACTTCCTTTCCCAACATGTTCTTTACATGTACAAC
>NW_011118246.1:0-575 GCF_000146605.3 Meleagris gallopavo
CAGCCTGGCTATTTCTCCAGCCTGCTGGCATCTAGGCAGATGGGCGAAAAAATGACTGTCCAGGTTCAATGCATTTAGGAACTTTTGTAATAGTTGGCTACGCAGACTTACCCGAGACACACTACTTTAAAACTGAGACAAGAAGTACTCATTTCTATACTCAGAGAAACAAAAACATAGTCTGACAGTATGAAATAACACACAGACATATGATGTGTGGTAAGAAAAAGAGGTCAGAGTTACCTCCAATCAGCTTATGGATAACCCAAGAAAGGTATCACTCACAGTCCAAAGGTAAGGAAGGAATAGCTTACCTTGCTCCAAAGATAACGGCTTGCTAGAAAAATCCCAGAAAGAAGCAATTTTTAAATAGAGATCTTTTCTCTTGGCTGTCAGCCCTTAAATGAGGTTGGGGAGGTGTGGGCCTTGGGGTCCACCCCTTCTGCTTGCACAGGTAAATTGCTTGCACCTGTGCTCCCAGGCCATGCCTCTTCAACAAGTGCTCAATCACTGTTTCAGGCCATGATTACAATTCCATATAATATATTTATATATATATGTATATATATATATAA
>NW_011118247.1:0-604 GCF_000146605.3 Meleagris gallopavo
CGGACATTATTATGAATTAGGGTAATGGGGAAGGGAAGGAGGGCGATAAAAAATATAGGAAAGAAGAAGCAAGGAGTCTTTGTAGGCAGCAAGAGGGAGATAGTCACCACCATGGATCCAGCGTGGTTTATAGTTCAGCTCATTGATCTTCAGTAGTGGTGGGTCGTCAGGCAGTGTTGTTCTGTTGACAATGACGGTGACCACAGCGATGATGGCAGCTTTTCAGTGCTTTCAAAGTGGCTGAGTCAGCTGCCTTTGGAGTGACAGCTCAAATCCGAAGTGGTTGAGTCAGCTCTTCTTGGAGAGGCAGCTTCTGGCTCTGGGATCTCAGCAGAAACTCCTTTGTTCCCACCTTCTGGGCCTTGCCAGCAGATAAGAGGGAGCAGAGATGCCCATCTGCATCCTGTTTTTCACAGGACATGATGGTATCATTCCCCAATTTTCCCATACCAAGCTGGAGCTATTTAGTCACAGTCCAGATCTTCCACCAGTAAACACTCCTGAGCACTCTTCCGGAGGCAAGCAGCTCTGGAGGAAGGGGCTTTCAAATATTCCCAAATGTGATGTCGATTGTCACACGGTAGCACCCATTACTTGCCTCCTC
>NW_011118248.1:0-844 GCF_000146605.3 Meleagris gallopavo
CTATGGGATCTCCATTGGAGTCTCTATGGGGGGTCCCTATAGGGTCTCAATGGGGTCTCTATGGGGTCTCTATGGGATCTCCATTGGAGTCTCCATGGGGGGTCCCTATAGGGTCTCTATGGGGTCTCTATGGGGTCTCCATTGGGGTCTCTTTTGAGGGTCTCTACGGGATCTCTATGGGGTCTCTATGGGATCTCCATTGGAGTCTCTATGGGGGGTCCCTATAGGGTCTCTATGGGGTCTCCACTGGGGTCTCTATGGGGTCTCTATGGGATCTCCATTGGAGTCTCTATGGGGGGTCCCTATAGGGTCTCAATGGGGTCTCCATGGGGGTCTCTATGGAGTCTCTATGGGATCTCCACTGGAGTCTCCATGGGGGATCCCTATAGGGTCTCCACTGGGGTCTCTTTTGAGGGTCTCTATGGGATCTCTATGGGGTCTCTATGGGGTCTCCATTGGATTCTCCATGGGGGGTCCCTATAGGGTCTCCATTGGGGTCTTTTTTGAGGGTCTCTATGGGATCTCCATTGGAGTCTCCATGGGGGGTCCCTATAGGGTCTCTATGGGGGTCTCCATGGGGGTCTCTATGGGGTCTCTATGGGGTCTCTATGGGATCTCCATTGGAGTCTCTATGGGGGGTCCCTATAGGGTCTCTATGGGGGTCTCCACTGGGGGTCTCCCATCCTCTCCCCCCTCAGATGGCGACGCTGTTCTCGACGTTGCTGGGGTCGAGGTACGGGTAGGGCAGCGGCAGCGCGGCGTTGCGCCGTCGGATGCGCCGGGAGATGCGCTGCAGGCGGCGGCGGAACCGCAGCATCAGGCGGCGCGGGGCTGCGTCTGTGAA
>NW_011118248.1:864-1172 GCF_000146605.3 Meleagris gallopavo
AATATGGGATGGAGAGGTTTGGGGTCACCTGGGGGGGTTTGGGGGACATCCTAAGGGGCAGCAGAACGGGATGGGGAGTTTTGGGGTCGCCGCAAGCAGGGGGGGATGCGGGGATTTGGGGTGGTTTCAGGTGGAGATGCTGTTCTCGACGTTGCTGGGGTCGAGGTACGGGTAGGGCAGCGGCAGCGCGGCGTTGCGCCGTCGGATGCGCCGGGAGATGCGCTGCAGGCGGCGGCGGAACCGCAGCATCAGGCGGCGCGGGGCTGCGTCTGTGAAGTGCTGCTCCGGGTAACGGCCCAGCGGGCGCT
>NW_011118249.1:0-659 GCF_000146605.3 Meleagris gallopavo
GGTCCCAATGGGGTCTAGGGGGTCCTAAAGGGATCCCAATGGGGTCTATGGGGTCCCAATGGGGTCTATGGGGTCCTAAAGGGATTTATGGGGTCCTAAGGGGGTCTATGGGGTCCTGAGGGGATTTATGGGGTCCCTAAGGGATTTATGGGGTCCTGAGGGGATCTATGGGGTCCTAAAGGGATCTATGGGGTCCTATGAGGATCTATGGGGTCCTGAGGGGATTTATGGGGTCCTGAGGGATCTATGGGGTCCTGAGGGGATTTATGGGGTCCTGAGGGATCTATGGGGTCCTAAGGGGATTTATGGGGTCCCAAAGGGATTTATGGGGTCCTAAGCGGATTTATGGGGTCCTGAGGAGATTTATGGGGTCCCAAAGGGATTTATGGGGTCCTAAGGGGATTTATGGGGTCCTAATGGGATCTATGGGGTCCCAAAGGGATCTATGGGGTCCTAAGGGGATTTATGGGGTCCTAATGGGGTCTAGGGGTTCGTGAGGGGATTTATGGGGTCCTGAGGGGATCTATGGGGTCCTAAAGGGATCTATGGGATACTGAGGGGATCTATGGGGTCCTGAGGGATTTATGGGGTCCTAAAGGGATTTATGGGGTGAAGGATTTGGGGTACGGCAGCGAGGCGTCCTCCCACGGCAGCGGGTA
>NW_011118250.1:0-692 GCF_000146605.3 Meleagris gallopavo
AGACGCGGGGCAGCCGCCCCTGCCGAGCGGAAGCCCCGAGCGCCACAGAGACCCCGCGGGGCCAAGGCGGAGCGGCACGCGGCCCCCCGGCACCCGAACCCCGCCCCGCTGCCCCCCGAACGCCCACCTGGAGAAGCCGAGGCGCCGCTCGGAGCCCCGGCGCTGCCCCGCACCACTTCCGGACGGCCGCCGCCTCGCGTCGCAGAGTGATGACGTCACTCGGCGGGGGCGGCGCGGCGACGGAGCGGCGCTGAGACGCTGGCGCTATGGAGACGCCGCCACGCATGCGCTGTCGCCGCGGGGACGGCAAGGACGGAGGGCGCGCCGTCGCCATGGCGACGCCATTGAACAGCGCCGCTCTTGCGGGAGCTGCGTTGAGACTCGCGCTGTCTCTGGCTTCCCAGAACGGCTTTCTCCAGGCTGGTTCCCAGCTCCTGGCACTTCTTTAAAGCCAGGCGCACATCTCTGTCCAGTTCTCTGTGTCCCGGCTCCTGCAGTGACATCGCTGACAGCTTTCTCCTCCGAGGAAGCACCGAGCAGCAGCTCGTCCGCCTGGGCTCGGCGGATGGGCTGTGAGGAGAGCACGGCCCGGACCACGACTTGAGGAACGAGCTCAGCTCACTGCTGGCCGCGTTCTGCAGTCCCCCAGGTCCCTGAGAGCTGCGCTGGACTCACCGGGCAGCACGGCGTGG
>NW_011118251.1:0-494 GCF_000146605.3 Meleagris gallopavo
GACGTGGTCACACTCCATGCTCCACATGGAGATGTGGAGCAAAGAGTGAAGGGTTTGGAGAAACTGGAAGGAGGAGCTGAGAGAGAGCAGAGGGAGGGTCTTGAGGCTGCTTAGCAGCATGAGGAGCTCCATCCTTTAGGACTCTGGAGCAGGTGGTGAAAGAGTGGGGAAGCCCACAGGGGTGTAGGACATGGCATGGAGCTCGAGACCCCTCCTAGCACTTTGGGGTGGCCACTGCCAGGCAGGAACAGATGCGAGTGGTCCCTGCTGAGCATGAGAAAAAGGACACAGACACCCAGAGTGTAGCTTTGCTGAGGGATTTATTGATCATCAGAGGGTGTCATTAATCATCAGGGTCTTCATAGATCATCAGAGGGCAACAGTGGTCATCAGAGGGCAGCGCTGGTCATCAGAGGATGTCAGAGGGCATCAGTGGTGAGGAGAATCCTTGTCCCTGCAGGGTTTGTCCCCAAGGACTTAAGGCAGGAGGAGAA
>NW_011118252.1:0-331 GCF_000146605.3 Meleagris gallopavo
GTTCTCAGAGAAATGTAATATACCAGAAGATAAAGATTAAGAGCACGCAGTAAGCTTGTGAGACAGAAGCCCAAAATTTGAGAAACTATCCAATACTTCTCCATATAAAGACCAAAGGAAAAAAACGAGTCAGGTGTGCCGTTCAAAAAATTCCATTTCACAAAGTCAATTTGCCATGTACTGAGAATCTCTGATCAGATTAATATATCCACTTTTTATTTCTGAAAAGAAAAAAGGGAAGTAAAATAAAATACTAGATCTGTACTTTAAATCCATTTCTGCGAACAAACGAGGGGTTTGCTGAAACAACTTCCCCAAAACTTTAATCTCA
>NW_011118253.1:0-580 GCF_000146605.3 Meleagris gallopavo
ACATGATCTGACAGTAACACTGGAACGTTTTGATGACATTCATTCCTTCCGGTGATCCTGAAGGCTCAAAGACTCACGGGGAGAAATACAGATGTTTCAGAGGTACCAAGAGGGGAAGGTCCTGCCCTCCAGGGCAAAATACAGGCCGTGTTTCTATCCTGGGTCAACAGTTCCGCTTGTACAGGGGCACGTCCTGGCCGCCTGTACCACATTTTCCGGCCGGATGGTTGCGGCTGCATCATAATATCAGGCAGCAAAGGAGGTGTCCTGATCTGCCATAGGGACATGATGGGAGTCCCTTTAGCAATGAAAATCGGAGTGTTGACCACCGCGCCAGTAGGCCACGTACGTACCTATTACTGGAGGGACTCCTGAGCCTCCCACCTCCAACAATCTCCCCCAAGGTGCAAGTAGGCCACACCACTTGGGTCCTACCTGCACCTTCCATGGCCATTTTATTCTGTGGGTGCCAGGCTCTAACTTCTCAGGGGCAGGGAGCAGAAGAGTATTTTCTTTACCAATCAGGGGTCTTACCTGATGATCAGTGCCCGTCATTTGGATCCTAAGCGGGGTAGCCCAC
>NW_011118254.1:0-323 GCF_000146605.3 Meleagris gallopavo
ACAGCTATCCAAGGTGCAGTGCTTTAATGATTTTCTGCAGGCCTTGAAGTCAAAGGTGGAAGATAAAGCCTTAGCTGATTTCTGGGAGATTGTGGTACAAGGTATGATTCCATTTGACTTTTTATCCATTATGTGAGGTAAAACCTTACATTAGCAATGGAACACTGAACAGCATTTTGATGCAGATCATTCCTGCAGCCTATGTAAAATATTTAAATTAAAAAAAAAAAAAAACATGAAATGAATACAAACACACTACTACTACCACCACCACTACACACACACACACACACAAACACAACCTTTTCTTTCACACTGTGTAA
>NW_011118255.1:0-773 GCF_000146605.3 Meleagris gallopavo
AATCTAGTTTGTTTCTCCTCAGATCGTTGCTGCTGTTTTCAATTATTTTGGGGTCCCCTGTTTCCCATTTCCAGAGTTGGTCACTGTCCACTCGACATTGGTGGTTAATTCAGCCGATTGCAGAGTACAGTCATGACGCTGTTATCTTTCAGGAGCTGTTGGCCATGGAGACCCAGGGACATCTCAGGGGAGATCAGTGGGGAGGATAGAAATGACATCCTCTGGTGCTTGTATTGGCCGGGCTCCTGGGACACAGGGAGCTCCTACAAGTGGGCAGTGCTGCAGAGAGACAGCTGTGACTAAGAGCAGCTCCCGTGTGCTGTGCATCAGTACCAGGGGCACGTTCTGCAGGTGACATGAAGATGGAAGAGAAAGGAGAGAGGGAGTACAGGATGTGTGGGGTGTGAGCAGGCTGCGACCTCACTGCAGGAGCTTTGCTTTCAGCCACTGACACGGTAAGTCTCTCACTCTAGGTAATGCAAACATTTCTCCAACAGGGAACACCAAATCTGGCACATCCCAGTGCAGATCAGGCTGCATACACCCTGTGTTTCTTTATCATGGAATAAGAGCTGTTCCAGCTGCGGGCTTCCCTGCTGCAGCATCAGAGCGCAGCCCTGAGGGCACATCAAGAGAGAACCCTTAAGTGCATTTTTCCTCTCTGCTTTCCTTTAACATATATATTCTTTCAATAAACCTTTTGTAGTTCTCTTAGGTTCCCTTTTTCACTTGAAAAAACAAACACAGACTTAGATAGTGCCCTGCAGATGGGG
>NW_011118256.1:0-527 GCF_000146605.3 Meleagris gallopavo
GTTTTGGGAGAAAACTGGGGAAAAAAAAAAGTATTGAACTTTGAGTTGTTACTCAAACGTAACACTTCCCTGAAATCACACGGCTCACGTACCTTGCAGCTGTCAGTTGGTGAGAACAATAACTCTCTAGGTAGTGGAATAGAATATTTTACTCCTGAACCTGCAGCTTTCCTCTGGAAAGATTCTCCTCTTCACTTCAAATGCTCGGAAAGCGTCTTCAGTTTTGCCTTCAACTGCATCCAGCACTGCAAATGCTACATGAGCCTCTTCTTCATAGGCTGCAACCTGAAAGACCTACAACCAAAGCAGAAGACAATTCATACCTAACATATAGATGGATACTTAATCAGCTGGGGCATGCCAACATCCAGGAAGTAATCGGGTAGGAGGAGGTTAATGACATTACTCATTTTCCTCTTTGTCAAGAAAGTTGGTGTCAAGGGAGTTCAGTGGTGTCCAAGCAGATAGGACTAAGAACTAAGAAAAGTTCTCAAAAAATACCTTTTCCCCCTTTATCAGATACATTC
>NW_011118257.1:0-554 GCF_000146605.3 Meleagris gallopavo
ATGCCACGTGCTGGTGTAATACCTCTAAGCCACAATATCGATGGGTTCAGCAAAGCTCCCGGCAACAGGCTTTGGTCATCCTCAGGTCACCTGCATGATGAGAGAGATAACAAGAAAAAAGTACAAGGTAGGAGTCACCTTTTTTTCTTCTGGTCAGCATGCCATAACTCAACCTTCCATCCTAAGGCTTGTGTCTTGATAGGGATGTTCCCTTCACCTCACTCCTTTAGCACAACACCTGCTGTTGGGATTCCCACCACGGAAGAAGTATTAGTGCCACTCCTTGCTCCTTGCTGCTAGGATGGGGTGTTTGAAAACTGATGCACGTGCCGTGATCACATCTCTCTTGCAGGAAGAAAGTGCTGAGCAAAAAGATGTTTGGGCCAGGTGACCTCAGGAGTCTGGCTGTTTTGGATGACGGCAGCTGATGGAAACAGGTATTCTTGTGGCTCTTCAGCTTTGAACACGAGTCAGGTGTGCTGTAGCAAGAGCCATTAGGCTCTGAAATGCCTTTCAACATGCACGCTGCCTCTTCTGTCCTGCCCTGCCATCTT
>NW_011118258.1:0-392 GCF_000146605.3 Meleagris gallopavo
TTTTTTCCTACTGCATCAAGGGTTGAAAAATCAAAGTTAAAAACACTCCACAAGCACTCAGAAGTTTAGATTTTTTAACAGAAAAACAACTTACTCTACATTTATATTACTCACTGTCATGGTTTCATGATTTTTCATTATCGGTATTCCACATCATAACATCATGCAATGCACTGGGGTCCTGACTGCTGATGCTCAAGTTCCGGGTGCCTGTCCAGCGGAGAAGAGCAGCTACGTTTCCCCAGGGGGCTTTGCGGTCAGCGAGGAGATATAACTCCCGGCAAGGTCAACTGATGCTCTCTTCTCTGCCTGCGCTGCTTCGCTTGCGCTTCTCTGCCTGCGCTTCTCGCCTGCGCTTCTCTGCCTGCGCTTCTCATCTCAGCGTTGTGGTA
>NW_011118259.1:0-603 GCF_000146605.3 Meleagris gallopavo
GTCCCATTATGGGGTCCCGTTGTTATGGGGTCCCATTATGGGGTCCCGTTGTTCTGGAGTCCCGTTGTTATGATGTCCTGTTCTGGGGTCCCGGTGTTGTGGGGTCCCATTATGGGGTCCCGTTGTTGTGGGGTCCCGTTGTTATGGGGTCCCGGTGTTGTGGGGTCCCTCAGTTCTGGGGTCCCGGTGTTGTGGGGTCCCCTTATGGGGTCCTGGTGTTATGGGGTCCCGTTGTTGTGGGGTCCCCTTATGGGGTCCTGGTGTTATGGGGTCCCGTTGTTGTGGGGTCCCGTTGTTCTGGAGTCCCGTTGTTATGGGGTCCCCTTATGGGGTCCCTCAGTTCTGGGGTCCCGTTGTTGTGGGGTCCCATTATGGGGTCCCGGTGTTGTGGGGTCCCGTTGTTATGGGGTCCCATTATGGGGTCCCGTTGTTGTGGGGTCCCGTTGTTGTGGGGTCCCGTTGTTGTAGGGTCCCTCAGTTCTGGGGTCCCGTTGTTGTGGGGTCCCGTTGTTGTAGGGTCCCTCAGTTCTGGGGTCCCGTTGTTGTGGGGTCCCATTATGGGGTCCCGGTGTTGTGGGGTCCCGTTGTTATGGGGTCCCATTA
>NW_011118260.1:0-337 GCF_000146605.3 Meleagris gallopavo
AGCTGATCACCGAGTTCCCCTACATCCAGGTGCAGGAAAATTGAGGAACCCCAAAAATATCCCCCCTCAAATTCATCAAAGACTCGACACTGTGATTTTCACGTCTCCCTTTATGGATGCATTTCTCAGCTGACCTGTACCTTGCAGGATGACTGCTTCTACGAGGGCTTCGTGGAAGGGTCGCCAGGCTCCATCGTGGCCCTCAGCACCTGCTATGGGATCAGGTAGGGCCGTGCACTGAGCAATGCATCGTGGATTTTTAAGATGTAAATGTATCTGCAGAAGGATCCTGCTTAGCCACATCACGGCACCGGTGTGGAAATAAGCAGCCTGAAGA
>NW_011118261.1:0-529 GCF_000146605.3 Meleagris gallopavo
TGTCCTGCCTCCCATTGCTTTCAGCATATTTTTTAACAACCCATTGTATCGTCCAATCTTACCTGAGGCTGGTGCATGGTAGGGAATATGGTAAATCCACTCAATACCATGACCTTTAGCCCAGGTATCTGCAAGAGAATTTTTAAAATGAGTCCCATTATCTGACTCAATTCTTTCTGGGGTACCATGTCGCCACAGGACTTGTGTCTCAAGACCTAATATGGTATTTCGGGCGGTAGCGTGGGGTACTGCATAGGTTTCAAGCCACCCAGTTGTTGCCTCCACCATGGTGAGCACATAACGCTTACCATTACGAGACCGTGGCAAGGTGATATAATCAACCTGCCATGCCTCCCCATATTTGTACTTTTGCCATCCCCCTTCCTCCCAGAGAGGTTTCATTCTCTTGGCTTGTTTAATTGTGGCACACGTGTCACAGTCATGAATGATTTGCGCAATAGCATCCATAGTTAAATCCACCCCTCGGGCTCTAGCCCACTTATATGTCGCATCTCTCCCTTGATGGCCT
>NW_011118262.1:0-476 GCF_000146605.3 Meleagris gallopavo
CCCCATACCAACCCCATACCAACCCCATAACAGCCCCACATCTGTGCCCCACACCAGCCCAATTCCCCCCCGCACACACTGGCCGCAATTAGCCCCAATTAGCCCCAATTAGCCCCGCTCATTAGCGCTCACTTGATGAGATAGATGTCGTACTTCCCATTGTGCCCCATAACCCCATACCAACCCCATACCAACCCCATAACAGCCCCACATCTGTGCCCCACACCAGCCCAATTCCCCCCACACACACTGAGCCCCAATTAGCCCCAATTAGCCCCGCTCATTAGCGCTCACTTGATGAGATAGACGTCGTACTTCCCATTGCGCCCCATAACCCCATAACAGCCCCATAACCCCACAACAGCCCCATATCTGTGCCCCACACCAGCCCAATTCCCCCCCCACACACTGAGCCCCAATTAGCCCCAATTAGCCCCAATTAGCCCCGCTCATTAGCGCTCACTTGATGAGATAGA
>NW_011118263.1:0-454 GCF_000146605.3 Meleagris gallopavo
AGAAACAATACCAACTAAAAACCAACACTCTACAAATTGATACATACATTTATATGAAAAGATATAATTTAATCAACTATTCTTTATAAAAAGTATATATAAGTGGAATTCATAGGTACAGCTTATTTCTGATTTTTTTCTGAGACCACAACTATAAAAGAAGTGATGCTGCAGTAATGATGTGCTTGGAGTGTACTACTAGTTCTGACTATAAGAAATACTTTTTAGTGTATTCACTTTGTTAAATACCTGCTGAATGAAATCCCATGTGCTTCTGTAAGAACTTAATGGAGGTGGGGAAGAGGAAAACCACATTTCTTGGAATTTTTTGCCTTTTTTGTTTTTCTGTTAATATCTACTTACTCTTTAATGGCCAGATTGTTGCTTACTTCACTGTAGAAATCCTCCTCAGTGTCTTTTTCAGTAGAACAGAAAGTTCATTTAGCATCTGAAT
>NW_011118264.1:0-638 GCF_000146605.3 Meleagris gallopavo
GGTGACACATGGAGGTGACAGGAGGCGACACACGGAGGTGACAGGAGGCACCACACGGAGGTGACAGGAGGTGACACATGGAGGTGACACATGGAGGTGACAGGAGGTGACAGGAGGTGACACACGGAGGTGACAGGAGGCGCCACACGGAGGTGACAGGAGGCAACACACGGAGGTGACAGGAGGTGACACACGGAGGTGACAGGAGGTGACACATGGAGGTGACACATGGAGGTGACACATGGAGGTGACAGGAGGTGACACATGGAGGTGACAGGAGGTGACAGGAGGCGCCACACGGAGGTGACAGGAGGTGACACATGGAGGTGACAGGAGATGACACACGGAGGTGACAGGAGGTGACAGGAGGTGACAGGAGGTGACACATGGAGGTGACAGGAGGTGCCACACGGAGGTGACAGGAGGTGACACATGGAGGTGACAGGAGGCGACACACGGAGGTGACAGGAGGTGACACATGGAGGTGACAGGAGGTGACACATGGAGGTGACACATGGAGGTGACAGGAGGTGACAGGAGGTGACACACGGAGGTGACAGGAGGCGCCACACGGAGGTGACAGGAGGCAACACACGGAGGTGACAGGAGGTGACACATGGAGGTGGCAGGAGGTGACA
>NW_011118265.1:0-484 GCF_000146605.3 Meleagris gallopavo
GACATTTTCCACCACAAATACCAGTTTTCTCCCAAAAACATGCCATTTTCTGCCAGCAACTGCAGTTTCCTCCCACAAAATACCATTTTTCAACCAGAAACGTGACATTTTCTCCCAGAAATACCAGCTTTCTCCCAGGAATATGACATTTTGTACCAGAAATGCCAGTTTTCTCACCAAAAACTCAGCGTTTCCTAACAGAAATACCAGTTTTCGCCCGCCAGTAGGCCATTTTCTCTCAGAAATGGCAGTTTTCTCCCCCAACATGACGTTTTCTCCCAGGAATTGCACCTTTCTTCCTGAATATTACATTTTCTCACCAAAATACCAGTTGTCTCCCCAACAATATGGCAATATCTCCCAGAAATACCGGTTTTCTCACCCAAAACACAACGTTTCCTACCAGAAATACCAGGATTCTCCCCCAAAATAGGACATTTTCTGCCAGGAATTGCAGTTTTCTGCCAGAAATACCACATTTTCT
>NW_011118266.1:0-541 GCF_000146605.3 Meleagris gallopavo
ATCATCGTCACCTCCATCACCACCTCCAGCCATCGTCGTCATCGTCACCTCCATCATCACCTCCAGCCATCGTCGTCATCGTCACCTCCATCATCACCTCCATCCTCACCTCCATCCTCACCTCCAGCCATCGTCATCATCGTCACCACATCCATCACCACCTCCAGCCATCGTCATCATCGTCATCTCCATCCTCACCTCCAGCCATCGTCGTCATCGTCACCTCCATCATCATCTCCATCACCATCTCCAGCCATCGTCATCATCGTCACCTCCATCACCACCTCCATCCTCACCTCCAGCCATCGTCATCATCGTCACCTCCATCACCACCTCCATCCTCACCTCCAGCCATCGTCATCATCGTCACCTCCATCACCACCTCCATCCTCACCTCCAGCCATCGTCATCATCGTCACCTCCATCATCACCTCCAGCCATCGTCGTCATCGTCACCTCCATCCTCACCTCCAGCCATCGTCATCATCACCATCTCCATCCTCACCTCCAGCCATCGTCATCATCGTCACCTCCATCCTCA
>NW_011118267.1:0-471 GCF_000146605.3 Meleagris gallopavo
AAAGAGACATGATGTAAAGTGGATTTACATCAAACAATTGCCTTGCTCGCCAATTGTTTAATCAATGGATATACAGATGGTATAGATCCATATCCAGGAGCTCGGCTAATAGCATTTATATTGGAGAAATAAGAGAAAGTCACTCACCCTGTCCTGGGCTCGCCAGACGAACTCCTGATGGAGCGGATCTCCAGAGAGAGATCCTTCCCCACTGGCAGTCAGCTCTTAAATGGGTCTAGGAGAGGTGGAGCCAGGCTCCACCCCTTCCTGCAGCACAGCTGAATTGCCTTCACCTGTGCTCCCGTGGCTGACTCATTGCTCGCCTCAGGTTGATCAATCAAAGCTTCAGGCCGTGATTCAGCAGCCCCATACATTCCACCCCTTCACGGCGTTAACCAATGATTAGGTTGACTAAAAGGGTGAGCTTTCCCTAATACAGAGATCCGATACACCGTGACGCTTATACAATTT
>NW_011118268.1:0-462 GCF_000146605.3 Meleagris gallopavo
CCATCCCTCATTTCCCATCCCTCATTTCCCATCCCTCATTTCCCATCCATCATTTCCCATCCCTCGTTTCCATCCCTCATTTCCATCCCTCGTTTCCCATCCCTCATTTCCCATCCATCATTTCCCATCCCTCATTTCCCATCCCTCATTTCCCATCCCTCGTTTCCCATCCCTCATTTCCCATCCATCATTTCCCATCCCTCGTTTCCCATCCCTCATTTCCATCCATTCGTGATTTCCCATCCCTCGTTTCCATCCCTCATTTCCATCCCTCATTTCCCATCCCTCGTTTCCATCCCTCATTTCCATCCCTCATTTCCATCCCTCGTTTCCCATCCCTCGTTTCCCATCCCTCGTTTCCATCCCTCATTTCCCATCCCTCATTTCCCATCCCTCATTTCCATCCCTCATTTCCCATCCCTCATTTCCCATCCCTCGTTTCCCATCCCTCGTTTCCATCCC
>NW_011118269.1:0-614 GCF_000146605.3 Meleagris gallopavo
TTCCCTGCTTTCTTATTCAGAGGGATGGAGAGCTCTTGTGCTATCAGAAAGGCATCCTTGAAGAGTAGCCAGCTCTCCTCAACATCTTTGTCTTTAAGGACAGCATCCCAGGGGATCTTGGTCAACAATCCATTGAACAGCTTAAAGTTTGCTCTTCCAAAGTTCAGGGACCTGACCCCACTCTTTGCCAGGCCCACATTCCTCAAGATCACAAACTCGACCAGGTCATGGTCACTGCAGCCCAGGCTGCCTCCAACCTTAATGCCTTTTAATGATCTCCTCTGCATTGGTTTCCAGTTATGGGAGTCATCCCACCATGTTTCCGTGATAGCAACAAGGTCATAACTTTCCAAGCGTATCACGGTCTCCAACTCGTCCTGCTTATTTTCCAGGCTGTGTGCATTGGTATAAAGGCACTTGAGCTGGGCTTTCCGTCTCACCGCCTTTATAGAGTATCTAGGATCTCCTAGAACAGCAGCATCCCCAGCATCCCCCTGCCCCAGTCCATCCCTTTGTACTCCACCCTCTTCGCCCATGGCGTTTGGTATGAGCCCTCAAATAACCTGCTCAACCCCAGTGGCCCTCGTTTTGTCCCCTTCCCCCTTCATACCTAG
>NW_011118270.1:0-650 GCF_000146605.3 Meleagris gallopavo
ACTCCTTCATATCTTCTCCATGGTCACGTAGGTAATGCCACAAGGCAAAACGTGATGTGGTCTTACTGTTGTCACTTGCTCGAGCAGGAGAACGTCTTCTTTTGATAGCTGAGACATTAGATGCCACCGGCTGGGAGGAAATCAAGTTGATCAGCCCCTCCAATAGGCTGTTTTGGGGATTCTGGTCCCCATTTGATTTATCCGTTACCTCCATGGATTTATCAGCTTCAGGCACGGTTGATAGTTTGTCTATTATATCTTCTTGTTTGTTTTCCATTCTGTCCAGCTTTTCAGCTACCTTTGTAATGGCTGAAACACAAGCTCGCAGAGGGCTTAAATGTAACTCAAAGTCTTGAAGTTTATTAACCAATTTCACTTATAAGGGGTCTTCTTTCCCCTCTGCCATACATTGCTGCAAATGTGCTGGCGTACCTTTCTGGTGCGGTCTTTGTGAATGTACGCCACATGTTTGGTGTACACCTGTCTCTCTCGGGATCATGCTCTTGGTCTGGCTCGTCAGGAATGAAATCGGGGCTATGTAGCATTTCCACCACAGCATATTCTCTTAAAGAACAGATGCCTTCTTCCATATCAGCCCATTTCTTTTTCTCAGGCATCAGATCATCTTTGAAGGGGTATCTTTCTTTTAC
>NW_011118271.1:0-3300 GCF_000146605.3 Meleagris gallopavo
AAATTAATTTTAATTCATTTAAATACATTATCAAAATTCATAAGAGAATAATATATGTATTTGTTAAAGATTTAACATTTTATTCCTTTTTTTTCCCCCCTTCTACTTAGCCCTTCTTCCTAGGAGAAATTAAAAATAGAAGAAAAGAAGGGGAAAAGTAAAAGTGAAGAAGAAGACACACTGCAACACTATTTTCTCTTCTTTCTTCTTTCTTTCTTCCTTTTTTTTTCATCTTTGTTTGAAAAAAATAAAAGTGAAAAATTGAAATAAGCCACCTTCCAATGGAAAAGATTTTGAACTCAGATTTCTGTTGTCTCTATTGTTGCTTGATAAAGGTTAAGAACATGCTAAACTTTAATCATATGCTCCCAAGGAAATCTCAGTAAAGCATTCAAATTCATGCAGAAGGGACCTTGAAACTTTCAAATTTAAAATGTTTGCATACATATTTCTAAGTAAGCTATTTCATAGTGTTCCTTTATAGCATTTAAGATTCTGTGTTGTTATATAAAACATCCCCCTCTGAACCCTGTCCCAGGGATTTATGTGTGTCTGAGTATCTCCTTTGTATGATGTGTGATCAGACATGGACTGGTAGATTACACAGTTTGGGTTTTTACCACTGTTAACATCTACTCTTATCTCTTTCAATGTTTTAAAGAAAATTAATTTAGGAAAATGTCTTCATTACTCATGTGTTTTATTGTTTCCTTTTAATTGAAAAGATACTGTAACCTATGTGTGAACAAATATAATTGCTATAAGCACTTGTATAAGGGTAGGTATATATATGTACTTCAGATAGTGATATGGCATCTGCCTGCACTTTAGATACTAAAAATCAGTGAATTTCAGACTGTCTCTTTTCTAGGAGTAATGTGTTATTTTACATATCCTTGGTTAATATTTTTCAGTGTTTAATTCTAAGGGAAAATGCCTCCTACTGCTATCAGTAGTTAATTTCCACTTGGTTGAGAGCAATGCTAGTTAAGAACTGTAATTCAGAGTAAAATTTGCTGTCCTTTTCTGAAAGGTGCTTGGATTTTTGTTGGATGCATCATCCTCTGGAGATCTCTGCTTGAATATTTCTCTGTTCACTTTCACTTAGCTGTCCACACACCAAACTTCAAGCTAGCAAAATGTAAGAAAATTATTCTATCTACTTTTACAGCAACAGTATTTTCGTGCGCTTAGAATAGGAAAAGTTAGTGTTTTCTTATGTTATAACATTAATGGCTTTCTAGTAAGGATGGAACTCATACCTATATCCATTCTAAATAGAAAATTAAAGACCCAAATTTTGAGATTCTTCTGGATAAAAAAGACTTTGTTTTAAACTCTGGAGCTTTAGAATTCATTAGGGAATCTGCAGCAGTGGAATAATGTTACACTGTTAATACTGAGATTTTGCATGAGATGCAATGTTTGGAGAAAGCAGGAATATTATAAGGAATTATTCTTAGAACAATATATTTAACTATTTTAATATATCTAAAACATTAAGGAGAGAGAAAAATGAGTAAAATATATTGTGCTTTACTGAAGAGAGTGGATCTTTCAAAACCTTTAGTATGTTGAAACATGCAAATAAACATGCATAACATAGTATAAAGTAATTACTCAGATGCTCTTTTGTTAGATCCTTCCTTTATAGTCACGGAAGGCATACACAGTGTCTGATATGTGCTATTAGTTCATATGTTCCATGTCTAGTTTTACATTTCTTCCCAAAATGAAATTAAGAAATATGATCTCTCTATCCCACAGTTTTAAGATTCAGATTTTGGATGTGAGCTTTTAATTGCTATGACAGCAATATGTTTACCATGTCTAAAGATATGCAAACTGCTTTATGAGTAATTTGATAGTCTACTATGTGTTTGTTTGTGATTTTATTTTGTTAGGGGCTGATCCAGAGCTCTTTGAAGTCCATGGTAATTTTTTTATTGACTTCAAAGGGCTTTTGGCTCAGACCCTTATCCTTAAACACTGAATAGATTAACAACTGATTTGTGAATAGTTTGCAATGCCAAAAAGAAGGAGGAAAAAGCCAACAATTACAGAATTAGATATCTGGCAAACACTATTTGACCATCTTCTATTAATATGTGTATTAATATTAAACCAATACCATAATGACATATGTACACTCTTGGGCTGCCAGAACAGCATAAGAAAAATGTAGTGCTCTATATACAGAAATATTTAATGATATCCATGCGTTTTACACACAGCTTCACCTAAACCTATTCCAAGAGTGAGGCCACTGGAGTATTGAAGGATGCACAACCATTTCCTGGGCAGAAGTTCTTTCCCAGATGTTCAGTTTGACCTGGGGCAACTCAATCAAAGTCTGTAAGGTTTCCAACATTTCTAATGGGGATTTATTTTTAAAAATGTGGCATATGGATTTTTCTGGCAATAATGAAATATAGCTGTGCACACTCCATTAAATAAAATGAGACTGTAATCCTTAAAACTATGTAACTGGAATTGGAAAGCTGGGAGCTGGGAGAAAGGAAGAAAGGTCAGAGTGAAGAAATGGAAGTACATTTGAAGAGGTGACCCTTACAGAATATGAAATGAATCATATGAAATAAATGCACTCAGATAATGAGACATAAAGCTGTTCCAAAAGGATGGGTGGATGCAGCATTTCTTGACATAATTACCTTTTTAAAACATCACATGAAGAAAAGAGTAGTGGCTCTTTTGAAAAGCACATTTTTTAAAACACTTTCTGTGGAATTCTATTGTATCTCACCGTCTTGCTACTTGAAAACGTAAAAATCCTGCTTTGGGTAATTAAATGTTTTGATTTGCTCTACAGCAGTTTCAGGAATTCAAAACGGGGTGAGAGGCATAAGAAACAGTACCTCAATAAATTCAGTTCCAGTTTCAAAGAACTTATGTAATAGATAATAAATAATAAAGTGATGGGCAAGAGAGGTAGAAAATTACTCAGTAAAATTTCCCCGGGCTTTATTAAACAGGCAGGACCAGATCCTCCAGACTGTTACCTTTTATTCCTGCGCAAACTGAGAATATTAAGACTCAGCAGAAATTTTGCACCCCCTTTCCTTCAAAAGTTCCTCATTACAAAATGTAAATTATCTGTATGGGACAGCTGGAACTTAGCAGATCTATCTTTTCCTGGTGCACATTCTTTTGCTTTGTTCATCTTGTGGTTCTAGCAAATGCATCCAAGAACATTCCCACCTTCCTATTGCTTCTAATCTTCAAAATAACTACTCTCTGTTTTAATTGTAAATATTTATTTTCTCTCTCTCTCTTTATTTT